>NC_044333.1:21493154-21613154 GCF_007399415.2 Gopherus evgoodei
AAAGGTAAATGACTATTACTAATCAGTAAAATGTTGGTTTTGTTAAATTGAGTAACATTCAGACAATTATTTTATATTTATGATAGCAGACTTTGTTTTTTTAATTTATTTTTATTGAGTTTAAAAGTACACCTCTACCTCGATATAACGCTGTCCTCAGGAGCCAAAAAATCTTACTGTGTTATAGGTGAAACTGCGTTATATCGAACTTGCTTTGATCCACTGGAGTGCGCAACCCTGCCTCCCCCAGAGCACTGCTTTACTGCGTTATATCCGAATTCGTGTTATATTGGGTCACGTTATTATCGGGGTAGAGGTGTATATGAAAGGCCATAGAGATTTGAGCCCTCTTTATCAACAGAACAGCATAGTTAATATAAGCAGAGACTTAGTCCATGTGATTATGCCATTGTGTTACAATCCTGACTTGGAGAGTTAGGTTACCAACAGATAGCTCAGTAATCAGATATTGGAATCTTCAGAGAAACAAACCCCCAATGTTACAAATTCAGAGGAGTTGACCAAAGAGAAAAGGAGGAAGAACCATAGACTGACTCCTGGGGGACACTATAGAAGAAGGATCTAGTGAGAGTATAGACATGTCTGTTCTGAGTCACACAAAAGAACATATAGTAGTGAAACTAGGAGGACTAAGTTTCAGACTTCATCTGTTCCTTGGGAAGTATGTCATTGCACATACTGTCAGCAGCGAGGGCAAGAAGCATGAAAAGGGAGTGTCAGGCATATGTGAGGTGAGATGAACACTGAACATAGCCAGGGCATTTTTACTATTGTGAGAAGGGGTTGAAAGCCAAACTAGAAACTCTCAAAATGTAGCTTTTGGAGAAATAGTGAAATATATGTGAAAAGTCACCGCAGGATTTTCAAAGAAAGGAAAAATTGGTGATGGGAAATTAGCTTGTAAAGAGAGAGTAGGAAGGTGTTTTTGATAAGGGGAATGGTGAAAGGTGATTGTTTTCTGTGATATTTGAGACAGTATTCAAAAGGTAAAAAGAATTAAGAGTAGGGGAAACACTGGTTTTCTTTGTTGTAAATATAATGTCAGTTGGAAATGGGGAGATCAGAGTGGGTTATGAACTGGAGATGTTTGAGCTGGCTGACATAATACTGCATCGGGATCTTTTTCATGGAATAAATCAGTAAATTCCTTGCACTTGAAGGTGGAGCCAGTGATTGCAATTTTGGAAGGAACAAAGGTCACCAGTACCTTTTGGAAGTTGTGAATGCAAAATATAGGTTTTTAGCATTCTGGGAAGTAGTCCTATTCTTACATATTAGTGTATGAAACTTTTACTAATGCAACATTATATTATAAATACTCATTCAAAATTGATGTCTCCTGTTAGCTACTGATTCAGATTTCATCTATGGTCTATGTATCCTCTCTTGTATCCTATACCTTCATTAGCTGTGTTTTCTTGAAGTTAACTTATTCTTTGTGAAAATATGTCAGGATAGATTGCTTGCTTGTTTTATCACTGTTGTTGCATTGATCCTTTACTCTCTGAGATCCAGAGACAAATATCCAAATGATATTAATTAACAACTGCACTAGGGAAAGCCTGGCTTTGTTAGTTTGGTCATCATTCTTGGTGACATAGAAATGATTGCATCTCTGAGGAAGCCAAGAACAGTATCTAAAATTTCTAAGGTCTCCTATCTGAGGCCTCTGTATGACTAGACTCCACTAGCCCTGTTCCTCCCTCTCTCCCCTTTGCACTTCCTTCCTGTGCCTCTTTTATCATCCCTGGGCTGATTGGGCCAATTGAGTTCTTAGCCCATCAGCCTGATTAGATAATTACCCCCAATCAGCTTCTTCTGGGGCACTAATTAGCATCTAGGTGACCTAAGTGGAGGCTCACCTACTCTCTCCCTGCACTCTGTCACAGGGACCAAATCAGAGTGCTCGGATAATCTTCCTCCAAGAATATTAAAAGAACTGGCACATGAAATTGTGATCCCAGTAGCAAGGATTTTTAATGAATCCATAAACTCAAAGCTTGTACCCTATGACTGGAGAATTTCAAATATAGTATCTATATTAAATAAAGGAAAAAAGTGATCTGGAAAACTTTGGGCCTGCAAGTTTGACCTCCATTGTATGCAAGGTCTTGGAACAAATTTTGAAGGAGAGAGTAAAGACATGGAGCTTAACAGTAATTGGTATGAAATACAACATAGTTTTAGAAAAGATAGATTGTGCCAGACCTACCTGATCTCTTTTTTTGAGAAGATAACTGATTTTCTAGACAAAAGAAATGCAGTAGATCTTTTCTATCTGGATTTCAGTAAAATATTTGATACAGTTTCACAGACAATATTTAGTTAAATTGGAAGAGTAATATAGGAATTGAAAAGTGGGTAAGGAACTGATTAAAGGGATGCCTACAGTGGGTCATACTGGAAGGTGAACTATCAGGCTGGATGGAGGTTACTAGTGGAGTTCCTCAAGGATCTGTCTTAGGACCAATTTTATTTAACATTTTCAATAATGACGTTGGCACAGAAAGTGGGAGTATGCTGAAAAAATGTGTGTATGACATAAAATTGGGAGATACTGCCAATATGGAGGAGGACTAGAATAAGAAGATTTGGACAATCTTGACAATTGGAATAATAGAAATAGAGTGAAAGGGACTAACAACAAGAGTTGTTGCTATAAGCTGGGGACTTAACACTTGGAAGTAACAGAGGAGGAGAAAGACAATCCTAGGATGCATTAGACAAGGTATTTTCAGTTGCAGTAGGGAAGTTTTATTACCAATGTAATAAAGTCATTGGTCAGACCTCATCTGGAATAGTGTGTGCAGTTCGGGTCTCCCATCTTTAAGAAAGATTAATTCAAACTGGAGTGGATGCAGAGAAGGGCTACTAAGAGGATCAGAGGAATGGAGAACCTGTCCTACAAGGGGAGACTTAAGGATCCTGGCTTGTTTAGCCTAACGAAACAAAGGCTAAGGGGGGAGATGATTGCTCTCTATAAATACATGAGAGGGATGAGTACCCGGGTGGGAGAGGAATTATTTAAGTTAAGCACCAATGTTGACACAAGAACAAATGGATAGAAACTGGCCGTCAACAAGGTTAGGTTTGACATTATATGTTGGTTTCTGACCATCAGAAGAATGAAGTTCTGGAATAGTTTTCCAAGAGGAGTAGTGGGAGCAAAAAACATTATTTGTTTGAAAAACCCTACGTTTATGGAGGGGATGGTATGATGAAATTGCCGACAATGGCGTATGGCCCATCCATGCCTGCTATTAGCAGATCTCTCTATTGGCTAGAAATAGGATGTAAGATGGAGAAAGCTCTTGAGTTACTACAGAGAATTCTTGCCTAGATGTCTGGCTGGTGTGTCTCAGCCACATTCTCAGGGTGTAACTGATCACCATATGTGAGGTCAGGAAGGAATTTTCCTTCAGGGCAGATGGCAGAGACTCTGTTTTTTTTTCACCTTTCTCTGCAGCATGGGGCACGGGTCCCTTGCTGGTTTCAACTAGAGTAAATGGATTTTCTGTAAATTGAAGTCTTTGAATCAAGTTTTGAGGACTTCAGTAACTCAGCCAGGGGCTATGGACCTATTGCAGGAGTGGGTGGGTGAGGTTCTGTGGCCTGCCATGTGAAGAAGGTCAGACTAGATGATCATGATGTCCCTTCTGGCCTTCAGGTCTATGAGTCTGGAAACAAATGTGTTTACCATTTGAATAGATATGTCCACAGTGACTGCCTGTGGATGCTGTTCTTCGAAGAGCAAATTTTTCTAGCCGCTTCTGAAGCATTAAAAGTTTTATATTTGTTATTAGAAAACTAAGATTTTAAAGCTAAAAATGGCTTTTTGTTGTTGAGTGAAGTGAAGTGAATTGTTAGTTACCAAAGAGGGATGTCCAGATACTATGGATTCCTGCTATATTTCCCAGTTTGTCCTGTAAACCATCTCTAATTTTTAGGTAACATTGGTGTATTTCATAAATTTAAAAAATATCTATTTGTATTGATAGTGGTCCCAAGTGAGCCAAAGTACAAAGTAGGTTTGTTACCCCAATTAATGGCACAGTAAGCAACTGTCACACTAGTGCACCACTAGAGGAAATGATTAAATCAAATGAGAGGTGCCAAACCACTGTAATAGAAGTGTCACAGGATCTGTGTCTCTGTTTTGCCATAGCATTATCCTGTGACAATGTTCTGGTTCACTGACAGTATTACTTAAACAATTCAGCAGTACACCTCTATCCTGATATAACACGAATTCAGATATAACACGGTAAAGCAGCGCTCGGGGGGGGGGTTGCGCACTCCAGTGGATCAAAGCAAGTTCGATATAACACAATTTCACCTATAACACGGTAAGATTTTTTGGCTCCTGAAGTCAGCATTTTATCGGGGTAGAAGTGTAATTTGAAATGGAAAATGTTTTGGCTTAATACCATTTATTTATTTTGCACAGGAAAACGCAGAACTGCTCACAAGCCTCATTCAAAGCCAAAAGTGTCCGATGTTTTTGAGGTACATTTTCAAGAAAATGGGATGGATACAAAGTTCACGGGCTATTCCCAATCTGAGGAGGAACTGTGGGCCCGATTGGAAGAGCTTGAGAGACGAGAAGAGATGCTGGGTGAATTTAACAGGTATATTACTGTTGCAGGTTTGGGCTGAAAGATGTAATTAAAATCCTTACTAGTATGAACAAATAGGTGCTTTTTGTAGTTGATTTGCTTAAATCAGTGATGGTTGAGGAGCATTGCTGCATGTTGAAAAGTGTATGGTTGTTGATTTTGTTTCCATTATAAACTGAGAAAATCCTAAAAACATCCATTCAGAACTCTGGATACTTTTTAATACCTTAAAATTCACAAAAATAAATAAAATGTGAAACTTAAAATAAGCTGCTCAAAATAAAGGAAGATCTGTGTACAGAACCTGCCTACCACAGACTTTCTGTGTGATCAGGATACATTTAATTTCTGTATACCTCAGTTCCCCATTTATGAAATGGAGATGATAAAACTTCCTTAACTCAAGGGTATAATGTGAGAATAAACTGTCTAATGTTTATGAGGAGTTTGGATACTACTGTGATGGAGCCTATAAACACACAGATAGATAGAGAGAACTAAAAGAATTAACTTGGACTCTTATTAGAGGGGAGGGTGAAGAAGGTTGGAACATAAAGGGCCAGATTTTCTACTGGAATCCAGCCCCTGAGTGGTGCAGAGGAGCTGGTATCTGTGTGTAAGTGTCCAGGAAGGAATCCCCTCATTCTCCTGGCATAGGGAAACTACCCAATGGCAGAGGCAGCTCCTGCAACTGCTGCCTCCCTCCTGTGCCTGTCATAGAGGGCACAACATGGAAAGGAGGTTGGAGCATTGCACAGTAGAGTTCCACTACTCCCATCCTCCAATGGCATAGGGGTCATTTGAGACCTGTGCCAGGGTGTGAGTTATAGCAGCTCTCTAGCTACTTTCACAGGCCCTGGGGCTACTGCAGAAAGGCCCTTGATCACGGAGCTGTAACCAGCTCCCTGACACCCTCATCTGTCTCTTGCATTGATTAGAGCTTGGTTGCAAGAGAGACTTTGGCCCAAAGTGTACAAGATGGGTAAGCTAGTATTATAGTGGGACCTTTTGTATTTCTGTAATGTTGTGTACAGCTCCTGAGTAAACAACTCTTTTAATGGTGAATGACCATCCTTAGAGCTGTTTTGGTCCTAAAGCAAAAATTATGATTTAAGACCAGATTGTGGCTCTCTTGTTTGCACTGATAAACATTTCCTTATTGAAGTGGTTCCATTATGAATAAGGGCTCCACAGTCTGGCTCTTAAAAAAAAATTATATCATGCATGATATTGTTCTTCCCTAACCTCTTCCAGAAAATCTCATCTCAGAAGAAAAAGTGGCTTCATATGTTGTTCTGTAAATTATCTTGTTAGGTTATGATATGTGTTGATTAGTTTTCTTTCCTTAAGTATTTTTTGCCATTTGTAGGACACCTGATACAACTGAGGCAAATGGAGAAGATACAACCTCCTCTGAAGAGGAGAAAGAAGATAAGACAGATCTGAATGTGGTACACAGAGTGGAAGACTCTACTACTCAGGACAATGTACAGAAAGAAGTAACGAATTCAGAATTGTTCAGTGGCCAAGTTAATGGCCGAAGTCATTATCACAGTGATGATGAAGATGATTTAGGAGTTGATCATTTTGTACCAACTATATTTTTCTCTCATACTGTTGAACCTAAAAGGGTTTGTACTATTACTTTTTATGTTGTACTATTACTTTTTATGTATTTATCTCCATCTAATGTAGATAGTATATATACTACATGCTTTATTGAAAATAGTGTACCCCATAGCGCTGGATTATAAAGTATACCATTGCTTTAATGAGTGAAAAAAGGACCTATCTCACATAGGTAAAATGGTTTCAGAGTACAGAGCTGAAGCCAATTCCTTGTTTACTAGGTTTAAAGAGGCAGGAACCACAACGAAAGCAGCGTCCTTATCCTATGGGGAGAGTGAGTGAGGTGTTATCTAGAGCAACTCCTATAGTAAAATGAAGAGGCAGCAGCAATGTATTTTTGAGGGAGTCATCCAGCCTACCAGAGCTGAAGTTAAACGCTAAAGGAAGTGTGAAAAGAAGACTCTCTCATGAAGAAATAATGTAGACATATTTCTGACTTATAATTGGGAACAATTTCTCAAGGACAATGGTGGAAGATCCAATCCCTTGGGAGTTTAAAAAGTAATGGACAAAACACTAGTAGATGTACTGCTTTGGTGGGGTTGAGGGTGGGAGTGAGGGAGAGCACTAGATGTCCTAATAGGTCTCTTGCATCTTTAAAATCTAGAATTTTCTCATCTGACAGAAACAGTAGTAGCTACTAGTTTATCTGTCATTGGAATCTAACCATAGATTATACTTCTAATAGCACATCTAAAATGTTACTGCAGCAGAATTCTAACTGTTTGTGCTACTTACAGCCCTAGAATCTTTTTTTTTCTTCTGAAAATGTATTTTATATTTATTTTAGACATGCAATATTGTAAAATGTAAAAGCTATCACAGAATTCAAGGTGTTATGTCAAATATTCATGTGAAACCTTGACAATAAGTTCCATGGCTAGTCTTGTATTTAGGACCCTGACTAGACAAAGTTTAATTTGGCTTTTTATTTCAGAAGGTTTCTTTTGCTGCTCTGTGTTTTGAAACCTCCCAATTCAGTCATGAATTCTCTAAAATGATACCAAAAAGTGATATTAAAGTTTTCACACTACCAGTACTATATCCTATATTTCTAAAAGGTAGCATCCCTGGCCCAGGTGTTCTAAAAATGCCTTTTACATTCAAGGGAAACTAAGCTCTTGGTCGGAATTAATGGTTTAGGATGTATAATCAGGTTATTTATTCTTACCCAATCATAGAATATCAGGGTTGGAAGGTCATCTAGTCCAACCCCGTGCTCAAAGCAGGACCAGTCTCCAACTAAATCCCCAAATGGCCCCCTCAAGGATTGAACTCACAACCCTGGGTTTAGCAGGCCAATGCTCAAACTACCGAGCTATCCCCATCCTGGTGCAAGAAGCTATTTCTTGACACTAAGTGCTAATGCACATGAATTTTGCACATAACATCGAGACAGTGAGCACTGAGAATATCACTGTCAATACATTTTGTTTAGCTCCCCAGCTGCTTGGATATGAACTGACTTAATCCATGCCCTCGTGATTGCTTGATTTTTATACTCTAGACCAATTTGTGTTTTAATTTCCAGGTAAGAATAAACACAGGAAAAAATACTACTTTGAAATTTAGCGAAAAGAAAGAAGAGGCCAAACGTAAAAGGAAGAATAACAATGGCAATGGACACTTGGTTCCAGAACTGCCTAACATCAAAACACCAGCAGACATTTACCGGTATGTAATGTATAGTGATGGTTGCCCTCCTTTTCCCATAGCATGCTTGAAAAGTAAGGCCTTCTTTTGTGTCCTCTTTGAAGCATCCTGCAGCAACTTTGAAATCTTACCCAAATATGGAGCTGCCCAGTGTCTCCCAAAAGAAGCATTTGGAACTGGCTGTACATCTTAAAAAGTGAACACTTGTGTCTCCTGCATGGTTGTCACATGTTTAAACTGCCATACTTCATAGCTATTGCATGCTGCTTTGCTGAGAGTTACATTTTCTCAAACTAATAGCCAATCATAATTCCTTTTAGCAGTGCTTTTAAAATTTACCCCACTGCATCATGCCATATCTTCTGCAACTTAAAGGAAGGAAATGGCTCATTGCAAATTGTTTAAACATATTGTCAATCAACTTCCTTTTAAATATTTTTTAAATATAACTGATCATGTCCATCACATTATGCCTTCTTTCTCTTTCTAGCTTCACTCCATTGTTTCTTTCCCTTGAGGTATCCGTCTGAGTTGTTATTGTCTCCTTCCTCTTTTCTTACTCTCTCCCTCCAGCCAAGCATATTCCTTTCAGCATGTGCTTTACGTCCTCTCTGGTATATTCTTTCTCATTTTGTCCCTCCCTACAAAATTTTCTCTTTTTCTCCTTTTCCATCTTTTCCAGCTTTTAATTCCAGTCTTTCTCTTCCCCATCTGCTCACAGACACACACCGTATCTGTTTACTCCTTATCCATTCACTCCTCCCCCTCCTTCAAAGGGCAAGAAAAATTGACCAGACCTCCAATAGCTAAAGGACTGCACAAAGGACAAAAGTAAGATTGAGACATAGGGCCAGTTTTTTAAAGGTATTTAGGTGTCTAAAGGGGCAGACAGGCACCTATTGGGTTTTCAAAAGCATCTAGATCCTATTGCAGTCAGTGAGAGTTAGAATTTTCAAAAGCCTCTAGGTACTTACTAGGCACCTATCTATGTCTTCACGTACTTAAATACCTTTGAAAGCCTGTTCAGAGGCAACACCGAGGTGAAGAGTCTAGCCCACTGCCTAGTCACAGCTGTACAACTGCTGGGACAAGAGAAAGTTTAGGGATTCATGGTGCTGTCTTTGAATCCTGATCAGGATCTGTATATTTTGTAGTCTTAGGCTAGTAAGTGAGTAGAAAGTGTGAAACTCATAAGAAACAAACAAAAAAATCCCACTTTCTAGCTGTTGAAAGGGAGCTGTCGTACTTTTTCCTCTATGAGCCTGCTTCTGCTCCCAGTTAAGTCAGTGGCAAAGCTTTCATTGATTTCAGTGCTGCACTATTAAACCCCACAGTTCACTGCTCGTTCCCAGATCCCCCAGCTATTGTGAGGTAGTATTGTTGAGGTATCTCCTAATGTACCTCACCTGTTTTTGAATTCTCCTTTCTAGTGAATAGTTCCAGTACCCACCTCCTCCTCTGGCAAGCTGCAGCAGTACTAAATTGACCTGATTCCCGTTGGTTTTATACTACCCATAGGGTTTCTAAGAGCAGCAGTGGAAAATAATAGACGCTGGTCAGTTATCATTACAGTTTGGGAAAGCTGTGAGCAGCAACAGAGGGATGGGAACAGTATCTGTAGACTCGGGAAGAGGACTCTGTGACAGTTCACACTGTTCATGTTTGGAAAGTTTCTTCAGAACCTATGAACTAAAAACTTATTTTATTTTTAGTGAAAGTGTAGATTCTGCAGAAAATTATGGCACTTGCCTGAGAAAACTTCCTTGTCCTGTGCGAGTAAATGTTTCAAGCACTTGTTTTTATATTCTACATCTGAAAATGATTTCACACTAGAAAGCCTTCTGTTATCACAACATTCTATTTGGTTTCTGGAAATAAAAACCTCAAAATCATCTTGTGACTATAATTTTTCTTTACATTTTGCAAATCAAGCTGTTCTGTCAAGTGTCTAAGAGCTATACACATTCTTCAAAAGGGGAGTTTACCAGCCAATCCTTTAATAGAGGCATGACAGTGTTTGGGTTGCAGAATTACTCCATGTTCATTAGTAAAGAAAATGCTTTATTGTATCTTTTAAAGGTACAGTATTGTAATACAGCAGTTGAAAAGTTAGAAATGCAAATCGTAATTAATTTGTACAAAAGACAAAGTGAGATCACTGTAAATTTGTCATCTGATCCTGAAATAGTTTATTAAAGCTAACATTTTCCTTTATAGAGTCTTTGTTGATGTTGTGAATGGAGAATATGTCCCTCGTAAATCAATTTTGAAGTCTCGAAGCAGAGAGAATAGTGTTTGTAGTGATACCAGTGAGAGCAGTGCTGCTGAGTTTGATGACAGACGAGGAGTTCTGAGGAGTATTAGCTATGATGAAGCTACTTACAGTGACAACAGTGAAGGGATCTTGAGGAGGAAGAGGAAGAGGGGCAGGAGCATCTTCCAAAAAAACTTTCAACCTTATCAGGGACATTTGAGGTACATTTTTTTGATTATTATTTGACTATTGATTGTTGGCATGGATAAAAAGGAAAATGCTGGGTAGTGTAGTTGCCTTTACCATCAGTTTATTTAATTTCTTTTAAACTAATTTTCCAGCTCTCCCTACCTCTCTCATCTTTGGCGAGAGACTACCAGAAGGCCCATTCTTCTCCCTGCACTTGTCCTTTTCCTCTCATTGTGGGATAACCAGCTGAGCTGACTATTTGCCACTTTTGTGTAGCAGTAGACAGTATCCCTTCTACTGAGCACATTGACTTCGTGGCTTTCAAATTTATTGACACTCTGGGACTTCCCCACAATTTAAGTTCTGAGGTGCACCATAGGGTAACAAAATCCTGGATCATGCAAGATTCCCACTTAATCATTGCTAATCTGAGGGAGGGAAGGTGATTTTGTGTATACTGTAGGCTCTTAATATGCTAACACATTGATTCTGGAGAACCTCCAGGGCTTATTTTATATTTTAAAATAAATGGTGTCAGTGGGCTCATCAGAGTGTTTACAGAGTCCCATGATAGGAGGAGGGAGGAAGTTGTCCAGCGGACATAGAGCTCAACTTCTGGCATTCCGGCCTTTAAGAAGAACCTGCTCTTTCAGGCAAGATGCCATTGAAGAGCCAAACCAAATATATTTCCTGTCTTTGGAAAGTCTTGGGTAATTTCTTATCATTAATGATAAGTGCATGTGCATGTGCTTGGTGAGTAGCTGCGAAAACCATTGAGAATGTTCAGAAATTAGATGTGGCTGCTGCTATGCCATGCATGGGATTAATATTTTACTTCTGTTTTTGTTATGGAAAATTACAGTAATTTTTTAAAAGTTAGGTTCCATTGAATTTTCAGAAGTTCTGTAGACAGAAGGCATCTTCAAAGGGAAATGGTTTCTTCTGGAAAGATAGTTATTTTTAAGAAAAAGTAGACTCATGGAAGCCCAGCCACATGGTCCTGTTGTTGCAACCGTCATGCCCCTTTTGTTTTTCTTTATATCCACTTTGTTATATTTGTTTAGACCTAATGCTGCTGAGGGATCCATGTGGCAGCCCTTATGCCTGCATAGAGTCCCGTTAACTTTAAAGATATTCAGTGGGGAAATAAGGATCTGCTGGCATGGATTCTTTTACAGGGTTAGCACTACAGATTGTAATCTCTTTGGGGCAGAGACTGTCTCTTCTGTATGTTAAGCATCTAGTACACTTTTGGTCACTGTAGAACAATAGGTTTCAGAGTAGCAGCCGTGTTAGTCTGTATCTTCAAAAAGAACAGGAGTACTTGTGGCACCTTAGAGACTAAAAAATTTATTTGAGCATAAGCTTTCATGGGCTACAGCTCACTTCATGGGATGTATGCAATGGAAAATACAGTAGGAAGATATATGTATACACAGAGAACATGAAACAATAGGTGTTACCATACAGACTATAAGGAGAGTGATCAGTTCAGGTGAGCTATTATCAGCTTTGCAATAACAAATCATTCCTATATCAGTTCATTCTCTGAATAGGGCATGATTATCTGCAGTCTCACTGTATTTTTTTAAGTAATTATATCACACTGAGCAAAATGCTCCAGTCAGAACTAAAGGGACATTCACTTCTAAAACAAACCATATTGTTATGCTTTCAGTTGGTTTTAGGGTTGTTTGAAGTGTAGTATTTTTCTGGCAACATTTGCCATGTACTGAGCTTTTCTTTTTTCCTAATGCAGCAGAACATCAGTGGCTGTATTTTAGTCACCTTTTTATAAAAATAACACTGGTGTTATTGAACAAATCAGCTGAACAGGCACAGCTTTGGGCTTAGTTTAGCTGTTGGAGTACAGCACGAAAAACATTGCTTTTTTGCAGGTACTGCAAGAAGAGTTACTATTTTGTTTTGCTGTGTTTTTCTTGGCAACAGAGTAACTCTTAAAAGAGCAGATACAATAAATCTGGTATCTATTCCCTCCCACCCAATATAATGACCAAATCATGGGTGTAAATTAGTGTACCTTTTTTCTGAAATGCCCTGAACCATTTTTCATTTTTGGCACATAATGTGACTTCTTTTTGAAAATGTAGTATTTTATATTGCATAAGCACAGTGTTATGCATACTGTAAACCCATGGCTGGTACTAAAAGCATTTATGAAAAAGCGTTTCTTCTTAGCTGCTTTTCAAATTGTAAATATCCTAGCTGTTTCTTTGTCTTAATATAGCAAAAAAGCTGTAATGGAAATTGTAATTTTAAAATATTTAGCATGTATGGGTTTAGTTCAAATTTATAAAGGAAAAAAAGAATTGGAAGTCTTTTGTTGTTGTCTTAAGTATAAACTGCCTTGACCAACTTTTGATTATTTTTGGTAAGAAAGAAAAAATAAGAACCAACAAAATATAGGTAAATTTGTATTCCAGGTGCCATCTTGAGGCAATTAGAAAAGGCCAAGATATTAAGCCATGAAATATGATATATGATGTGAAATGCTGACAGACCTAAAATCTGAAAATTTTTCCCATTTGTTAGCCAAGATGAAATTTCCTGTTGCATCATCTATTTTATTTTCTTGAACATGTATCAGTGGGAAGCAGTTTTTTCAGATCATTTATGCAGTTAGGAATGTGATTAAGTAGTACTTTTAAAACACTATCTTTCATTCAGATTTCTTTGAACAAGCTATATTTTGAGGTTAATTACAATTTGGTTACTTATTCAAGGAACTACCACTGATTTAAAGATATTTCTTTAATAACAATCCTAATAAGGCTAATATAGGGTAATGACCTTATGGGCAAAGCTTCACATCTGCATTTTATTAGCTCATTCTGAGTTTTCTTTTCTCTTGTAGGCTTTTTCTGGAACTGTTATAGAAAAAGAGCCTTTGTCTCCCTTAATACCACACCCAAGCATTGCTCACCCTGTTCTGCCTACCATTCCGGAGCGAAAATCAGAGGAAGTTCTGTCTGAGGCATCAGAAGAAACTACAAAGAGGATTTCAAAATTCAAAGCTGCCAGAATGCAACAGACAAACTAGGCCCTGTTGCCTACACAATGAAAGTTTGAATATTAACGCTTAGTTTCACATTTGTTGAGATTATGTAAAACTATGTGCATTACATCTAGTTAGTAAAAAGGTATCTTATGTTAATTTGGCATTGTTTATCTTAATAGACCTCTATTGGTGATATTAAAAAAAAAAAAGTAAATGTTTGAACACTTCAATATTCAGTTTATTTTGTCAATTTCCCTTTATGTGGTCATCACCTTTGTATATGTTTGCCTTATAACAGCACTTGGAATAACTTTTCAAAGATTTCTCTTCATATGCCATTGGTTTTATGTGTAAACTTGAATATACAGGTAGTTTTGTATCAGCTGTGATATCCTACTTACCATCTGGACAGTTTTAAAGAAACTTTTCAAATTGATTCAACAATTATATTTCATTACTTGCTTTAGCATTTTAAGAAACTCTTGTATCCACATTGTTGTAGGTACCTGCAAAAATTCAGTTTTTTTTCCTTCTATTAAACCTCTGATATCTTACTGTACAGATCTCTAAAACAGAATGCTATGTTCATGTACATTGCAGGGAAGTTTCTTTCATGGAAAATGGTATTTTGTAAAATTAAACTTTTCAAGTAAAAACAAAGCTGTGAATTTTGGTTTTTTTGTTGATTTATTCATTTAAAATAAAATGTGGAAAGAGGTGGTTCTTTGAAATGCCTCACTATTGCATAAAGACACAGTCTATTCTCTTCCCCCTTTGTGTAGCAAACACCCATTAATTTCAGTGGCAATTACATGCACATAGGGAGAGGAGCATAGACCCAAGCGATGGTTACAAAATCCCCAGTTCTTTTATACAATCAAATAATATTTTAATTGTCATGGAAATGCCCAGAGAAGGTGGCTGCTAAGGATAAATGTCTTAATGGCTGCAATTTTATTTCAAAACTTAACCAGACTAAGGCACCGAGAACTAAGGCAAAATGTCTTGCTGCAGCAGATAGACATGGTTCTGTGGATTTAACCATACGCTTACCCAGGTGATATTCCTTCTATCATCCTGCACAGTTCTTGTTCCCACCAGAATCTGACTTTCCAGGCCTTGGCCATCTCATTTGGACAGCAAGTCTACTAACACTACTCCCAGATAAGTATTTTGAGCCAGGGTTTAGCCATTCTGTGCTCTCGGGTTTGTCTCTGTTCCTGTGGTGTAAACTGTCCTCTGCCTCACCCAGGAAGACAGTTTGGGCGACTGGAGACATCTCTTCCAGTTTTCAAAGTTTTGTCCTTACATTTTTTTTAATAAAAAACCAAAACTCATTATTTATCTTTAAGTTGGCTTTAAAATGCAACTTCCTTGCTAAAACTGCCCAGAACCAACCCAACAACTCGCCTAGATTGCAAACAGTTGTTTTTGCAGATGTTTAATTAACAAGAAAATGTATGATCATGTTTAAAGAGCAACTATGTATACAAACAAAGTGAGTAAGAGTGCATATGACCTCTTATTCACCAGACGTTTTTAGTGTGCCAAAGCTGAAGGAGGGCTCTTATCTCATCTTGTGCCTAAATCAGCGTGGGTGTCTTCCGTAACTGAGTAACCATAAAATCATCCATGATAAAGTTTTCAGGTGACCCAAAAATTGGGGGAGTGGTAAATAATGAAGAGGACTGGTCACTAGTTCAGAATGCCCACATGCTCAGGGTTTAGCTGATCGCCATATTTGGGGTCGAGAAGGAATTTTCCTCCGGGGCAGATTGGCAGAGGCCCTGGAGGTTTTTCACCTTCCTCTGCAACGTGGGGCATGGGTCACTTGCTGGTGGATTCTCTGCAGCTTGAGGTCTTCAAACCACAATTTGAAGACTTCAGTAACTCAGACATAGGCTAGGGGTTTGTTATAGAAGTGGATGGGTAGGGTTCTGTGGCCTGCTTTGTGCAGGGGGTCGGACTAGATGATCACATTGGTCCCTTCTGGCCCTAGAATCTATGAGTCTATGGGTCTGGATTGCTTGGTAAAGTGGGCACAAGCAAACAATAGATGTTCTAAATAGGTGTGGCTAAATATAGATGTATACATCTAAGAACAAAGAATGTAGGCCATACTTCCAGGATTGGGGGGGACTCTATCCTGGGAAGCAGTGACTCACAATAAGATTTGGGGGTTGTCCTGGTAGATAATCAGCTGAATATGAGCTCCCACTGTGACGCTCTGCCCAAAAGAGCTAATGCAATCCTGGGGTGCATAAAAAGGAACCTCAAGTAGGAGTAAAGAGATCAAATAATCTCTATATTTGGCGCTGGTGTAACTGCTGCTGGAATACTGCATCCAGTTATGGTGTACACAATTCAGGAAGGATGTTGAAGAATGATTAAAGGATTAGAATACATGCCTTATAGTGACAAACTTGAGGAGCTCTATTTATGTTAATAGAGAAATGGGTGACTTGATTACAGTCTTTAAATATCTACATGGGGAACAAATATTTAATTGGCTCTTAAATCTAGCAGAGAAAAGGTATAATACAATCAAATGGCTTGAAGTTGAAGCTAGACAAATTCAGACTGCAAGTAAGGCATACATTTTTAATGGTAAAGGAATTAACCATTGGAACAATTTACCAAGGGTGGTGGTGAATTCCCCATCACTGACTAGTTTAAAATCAAGATTGGATGTTTTTCCACAAGTTCTGCTCTATGAATTATTTTGGGGAAGTTCTATGGCCTGTACTATACTGGTCAGACTAGATGATCACAATGGCCCCTTCTGGCCTTGGGATCTAAGAAGCAGATGTCTGTGGGATTCCAGGAGCTACATGCGTAAGGAAGATGTGGCATGCATGCTGTGGCATGCATAGTCCTCACTGCCAATGCTGCTGGGAATGACCCACTTCAATGGCTGCTGCCCATAAGGAAAGTGTTGGGGGCAGATCTTCAGCTGGTGTAAATTGTCACAGCTCCATTGAAAGTAATGGAGGATCTGACTCTTGGAGTAATGCTGACTGGGGGCCAAGAAGCAGCAATGGAGGTATTGGTCATTTGCAGATCTTCCCCTGACCTGTGGCTGATTCCCAAAGATCCACACAGGTTGATGGCTAAACAGCACTTTTCCCAGGAGGCAGGGGGAAATTCTGCCTCTCTGAACAAAGAATTAAAGGGAATGTTGAGTATTTTTTCTCCCTGCCTGGTTTCTCTTGCAGGTTTCCTTATGGGAGGGGACAATCTAAGTTTTAAAACAGACTCATTTTAAGCTGATACTGTGGATTACATTGAAAGTATTAATGATTAACTTGATTCATGCTAAAATGCAATTTAAAAAAAAAGCATATTGCTGTAGTACTAAAATAAGCCATCAATGCCAGTCCATCCTCTATGCATGGCTAAATATTTAAAGAAGATTATTTATAGCTTATTTAATGAATTCTTGGCTAAACAAAATGAAATTATGTCCTAAAAAAGTAGAAGCTATTTTGCAACCAGAACAGTGCAACTGTAAAATATAGTTCTATGCATACCTATTTTAGATATCAAAAGGTTGAGATCCAAGATGCCCAGACAGGTAATTAGAAAGAAAAGGAGAGAGAGAGAGAGAGACCTTTTAAAAGATTTATTTATATACCTCCTAAAATACTTACCACTCCTAGTTATTTTGAAGCAAGCCAAACTACCCTTGATCATTTTAAAATCACAGTTAGTTCTTTACATGTTTTTATTCGGTACCACTCCCCTAGTCAACATAGGACAAGTGCATCTTGGTTGGAATGCACTATGGCTCTTATTCAGGAAAGCATCCTTATTCAGGAACGCACTTCAATGTGTGCTTAAGTCCTGGGCTGAAGTCAATGGGTTCCTGAAGAAAAATAAACTCAAGCAAATGCTTAAAGTTAAGCACATATTTGGGGACTTTCCTGTACTGGGGCTTATGTATATCTGCCTCTCTTGCAACTTGCAGTGTGTTTCATGTGTGCAAGGGGTGTCTCATATTCATTTGCTCCTGTATCTCTTGTCTCCTTACATGGACTTAAGCAATAGATTGTGTAATAGCACTGATGGTGGTGTCACTTATGAAGCCTGTTCTCAAATGTAGATGCAAAAAATACACTTGCATGAAGATGTGACTAGAAGTTTTAGAGAGAGAAAAAAATGTGGGAGTCTCAAGGGCTACGCTTGGTGAAGGATTAAAACACTTCTGTTTTTAATGCAATAGTGGAGCAGAAGACTTGACGTTTGGGACCACCAGAAATACATGTTTTATTAAAGGCAGGGAGTAGAGAAAATGTTCCCTATCTGTAGTGGTATTGCCCATGTTTCTATGCCTTCATGTTTCTTGATATTAAATTAATCTATCAGTAAGAGCATCTTTTTCTTTTCTGCTAACATCAGAGATTTTATTCTCCACTTAAAGAATGAGGGTAATGTTTAATCTATTTATTTTTGATTTCTTGATTGCTTTTTCCCCCCGTCTTTTTCCTGCTGCAGGAAGAGGGTCTGAGCTCCTCTGTGCTGGGTGTTTGTCAGGGAGCCTGGACTTAAATAGAAGCCAAAATTAGCTGTCAGAGCCTGCTGCTGATTGGGATTGGCTGGTGAGTTTTTTCAATGGCTGTATGAAAGGAGAGGAGCCAATGGGGGCATAGTCATGTGACCTTGTGGGAACACAAATACTCAGAAGCCAGTTAACTGTAGCTGAGTAAGGCCAAGAGTGGGTGAGTAGCAAATGCTTTAAAGGCATTTATCAGAATAACAATTGATTAGTAGAAGGGCTTATTTGTTACTCATTGTTTCCTTGGAGGGTTTGGATACCATCAACTGGGGAAACAGTGTGGGAGACAGCCTAAGGGAATAGTGATGGAGGGTTGGGATCAGGATATGGGCACAAAGTGACACTTATATAATAAAGCTTATCTGAGGATGAGGCAGTTTTGTGCCAGTGGAGAATCAGAGTTGTATCCGATATATGCTTTCCTGAATTGCCTATCTACCCAGTGCCTGAAACTGGAGAGTAAGTTCAGTGTATTGTGAGGTGGCCATGCTGAGGTCTTCTGAAAAGGGGGACACAGGACACCTGGCTAGCTGGGTGCATATAGGGAGAGGGAAAAGAAAAGAGATGAGATCATTCTAGGAGTCCAGGCATAAGAGACTAGGGATTTCAACCATTTTCAGGGGGGAAGGGGCTGCAGCCATCTTGTGTTCCTGTCACCTTTACCTTGCCTCTCCACCCTCAAGGCCATCTTTTAACCACTAGAAGTCCTGCACCCAGGGCAGAAACAAAGTATGAAGCTAACTCTCAGGCTCTGTCTTGGCTAAGCAAATGAGGTATGTTTAGCAAGTGTGTTAATTAGCAGCACCTAGTGCAGACAAGGATTGTAGTGTTTGAAAACATGGTAGTGTGTCATGGTCAACCTAAGGTCCTAGGTTAGGCTAGGGAGGACACAAAGACTGACTCTGACAAGCTAACATGTTTTAAATATCAATGTCTTTATCTACTGTAGATGCTAAGTAATGTTTCAAAACATGGTAACTGACATGTCTAACACACTTGCCAACAGAGTTGTTTATCACTTACCAATACTTTTTGTTAAACACACATTATTTTCCAAATCCAGACAGGGTCTCAGTGAGCTTGTTTGGGTTGCAGCTGTAGATGTTTCTGATTTACATGCCTTCTAATTGATTAACAAAACAGTTTTAGTCACAATGTGGTGCTGCATGTGACTTAGTGGTTGGCTAAAGTTTCCTAAATTACTTGCCACATTTGCAAATGATTTAATTTCAGACATATTCATACCCTTTTTGCATTGGTCTTTCATAGACATTGGAGAGTTTCCCACCGTTTTCCTGACAAATTTGTACAGAGAAGGTGAATTTCAAAATCACATTCACAAAATCACAGAAGGAAACTGAACTTTAAATCCTCACTCACAAACAATGGGATTGCGCCTGTTTGTGTGCTCATCCAATCCAGGAATAGAAACAATAATGTGCGACCTACCTCACCAATCAAAACCAACAACACTGCTCCAATTTCAGATGTTTACAAAGAAAAAATTTCAAGAGGTTTGTCAGAAAAAATTAAATAACAATGAAAAATTCGAAGAAAACACGTGTGGATATTCTGTCAGTCTGGACTGGTACGGCAGTGTGAGTTGTGGAGTAATTGTTACTCTTAAATCTTTTCTGAGACATTTCACTAAACCACATACCTTTCCTTGTATGATTAATTTAGAGCTAAGCTGGGGGTTACTTAACATTTTCTTTTGTGTGTGTGTTTAATTTTCATAATGAAGCAAACACTAAAAAATACAAAAAGGTATACAACTGTAAGTTGTATATGTTACCAAATACCGCACGTCATAGGATATCCAATAACATTATGTAACTACACAACTTTACAACTTGTCAAAGCTGTGAAACCAGCCAATACAAAACCAGACAATATTACACAGACATAAGATGTTGGTATGGGGGGGGTAACATTAAATAAATAGACATACACAAATGGGCAGAAAGGGAAGGTGGTGACTGAAGGGTGGGAGTGGGGGTGGTAGGGAGAAGAAAAGCAGAGATCCAGTGGAATGGATGTCTGGCATCTTATTTGCATAAAGAATGCTGAGAGAGCTCATATATCAAGAAATATGAATGCCAAGAAATTTGGACCCCATAATTGCTCTCTGTCAATAAGAAATTCTTTCTTTCTCTGGTTTCAGAGTAGCAACCGTATTAGTCTGTATCCGCAAAAAGAACAGGAGTACTTGTGGCACCTTAAAGACTAACACATTTATTTCAGCATAAGCTTTCGTGGGCTACAGCCCACTTCATCGGATGCATGTAGTGGAAAATACAGTAGGAAGATATATTATATATACACACACAGAGAGAACATGAAACAATGGATGTTACCCTACACACTCTAATGAGAGTGATCAGTTAAGGTGAGCTATTACCAGCAGGAGAGGAAAAAAACTTTTTGTAGTGGTAATCAAAATGGTCCATTTGCAGCAGTTGACAAGAAGTTGTGAGGAACAGTGTGTGTGTGGGGGGAGAAATAAACATAGGGAAATAGTTTTACTTTGTGTAATGACCCATCCACTCCCAGTCTTTATTCAAGTCTAATTTAATAGTTTCCAATTTGCAAATTAATTCCAATTCAGCAGTCTTTCGTTGGAGTCTCTTTTTTTTGAAGGTTTTTTGTTGTAATATTGCAACTTTTAGGTATGTAATCGAGTGACCAGGGAGATTGAAGTGTTCTCCGAATGGTTTTTGAATGTTATAATTCTTGATGTATGATTTGCGTCCATTTATTCTTTTAACTAGAGACTGTCCGGTTTGGCCAATGTACATGGCAGAGGGGCATTGCTGGCACATGATGGCAAATATCACATTGGTAGACATGCAAGTGAATGAGCCCCTGATAGCATGGCTGATGTGATTAGGTCCTATGATGGTGTCCCCTGAATAGATATGTGGACAGAGTTGGCAATGGGCTTTGTTGCAAGGATAGGTTCCTGGATTAGAGCTTTTGTTGTGTGGTCTGTGGTTGCTAGTGAGAATTTGCTTCAAGTTGAGGGGCTGTCTGTAAGCAAGGACTGGCCTGTCTCCCAAAATCTGCTAACTCAAACAGGTCTGAATATCACTGCTCTAATCTGGACATAAGCCTACTCCTCCTTTTTTGTCAAATCATGTGTTTGGTAACTGATGTGTCCCTCAAGAACTAATGTCTTTGTAGTGGAGTTAAACCCAGTGTGGCAGGTATATGATCTCAGCTACAATTTTCAGCTGAGATTTAGTTACTGAAGCCAAGCACTATTTTTTTCACTCTTGTGCCCACCTCTTTCCACAGCTGCATGACCATTGGGCAGTCCCATAGGATTTGCATCAATGTTCCATTCTCTTCGTTAGAGCCCCTAGCAAACTTTAGAGGACAAGGCTGCCATCTTGTACAACCTCTGGGACACCCACTACAATTTTAATAGAATCTTTTGTGGTGCTTCACAGAAGCTCTGCCATTGGGGTTCTTTTAAGGGCCATAATAACCCTCCTTCCCACACGTTCACAAAGAACTCCAGACCAGTGGAGTTCCTCTTCATTAGCATAAGCATACATAGTGGATGGGGTCTAGAGAGGTTACGAAGCATTTCAAAGGTACCCAGTAGTTCTGAGGCCTCTAGCAGTCCCGTGGCATCCGGATCAAACATTAGCAAGTGTTTTAGTTGTATGTATTTCTGTTTCGCTAAGGATGGGAGGTTATGTTGTTGCTTTAGTGTTAGAAAAGAGAGAAAACCCTCATCCTTGACTAACTAGAAATCCATATGATGCCCTTGCTCAGCCAGTTCTTCCAAATTATAGTTTTGGTCCCAATTTGCCAGTCTGGGTTACCCCAGGCAGGTGCTTTTGCATGATGGCAAGAAAGAAATTGGTACCTGTTACCTAGGATAGCCCAACCTTTTTGTGCAGCCACTACCATAGGCACCTTATTTCTTTCCATTGGTGAAAAAGAGTACCTATGCAGATCCGCAGGAGGAATTGGATGCATTAATATCAATTCAGTTTCCACCCATGTGGGTGTAAGGGTGTTAGCATGCAGGAACCAGTTTGACATCTGTGATGTGATTAAAAACATAATAGTAACTGTGGGACTGGGAGCCCAAACCCCCTTTTGGCTGTAGTGAGCTAGTGTTTTTTTAAGTGGTAGGCATGGATGTTGACCGGCCCACCACAGAAAGTCTCTAATAATAATAATATGGAGGCATATATACAGGTAGGCCACTTAAAATATGCAGGAACCTAGGCAGAATATTCATTTTTACTGTATTACCCCTTCCCCACAGGCTCAGGGAGAGAGGATGCCACTTATTTGGGATTACTTGACGTTTTTGTTTTACCCCTCAACTAAAGACACCTCTACTCTGCAGCTGGGAGCAAGTCTCCTGGGCCAGGTGGACAGAATTATGCTACAGTGGGGCTGGAGCTGGTATGCTAAAAATACCAGTGTGGACATTCTGGCATGGACGGAATCTCAGGCACTGAAGCCCACCTAACCCCCTGAGCTCCAGAGCCTGAGCTCCTGCCTGAGCCCAGATGTCCATTTTGCTATTTTTGGCATAATAATTTGAGCCCCTGTAGCATGAGTGTGTCTGCCTGAGCTGGGAGGTTTGCTCCCAGCTACAATGTAGACATACCCTAAGTGTCTGAGCTGAAGAATACAGTGGGGGAAAAAAAAGCAATGAAACTGGCTTGTGAACATCTAGGAAGCCAACTGGCTGCCTCTGTCTAACTGATAGAACCAAAGTGGGAATAACCATTCATGTGGGTTGGTGGAACCAAGTAAAAAGAATTTAGAGGTCAACTGGGTTTATTTCATTATATGTATTTTAAGACTAGGTGCAATCAATACTTTACTTTACTTAGAGAATCTAAAGCAGCAGATTTCTGTTTCAGTAGTGCCTAAAAACAGCTGTTTTAGCTGTTCATTTGAACAAAGTGATTTATGTTGCAAAAGATGAGCTAGGATTAAAAGAAATCAGATGTGCGTATTTGGTATGCAATATTTTTGTATTACAAATAGCTCCATTCTAACCCACATTAACCCCATGATATGTGAATTTTGCCAACTCCCGCTGTGTCTTTTAAATCAAATCCAGTAAATCACTATGAGTGTTCTAATTTCTAAACAAACTAGTCTTCCAATAGATGTACTTTAACACTGTACTGCAAATTAGACAACCTAAGATAAATGGAACATCTTTGTTAATTATGTAACTTAATTGATCAAAACTACCAGACAGTATTTTATTTATAGACATTTTGAGCAGTATCCTATTTTATACTGTTAAATAGCATTATATTTGGCCGTTAAGCTATTATGCAGAAAATGTAATTTCTGTTTTTTGTCCAGTTAGTGTAACATGAAATCTCATTTGAATAGAACAAGTTCATTTAGATTCTCCTCCTATATTTTACATTGTTTAGATGGACACACAGCGCTTTCCATGTTTACTTTACTGATGAAGAAGCAATTTACTTGAATCACATTGCGAATAAGAGGGGAAAACAGCATATGTGTGTGTATATATTTGTACTGTGGCCCTTACTGTTTGTATGTAATTAATTTTGCATGCCAGTAGGTAGCAGTGCTGAGCAAAAAGCAGCAAGAGAAAGCTGCCAGTCAGTGATTATAATTTATTATTCATTTCTGTTATAGGTGGGGTGTGCAGACAGTTACAGTAATAATTACCAAGACTAGAGTGTTTCCTAGGCAACCAATTTTTTTCTTCATTCATGCTGTTGCAGAGAGTATGCCTGTAAAGCATGACATTGCTGTATTCTGAGGTTTGTTGCCTTCCTGCTGCTCCAGGTTTGAGGTTAGTTACAGCATCATAAGGTGCTCTCAAGCATAAAAAGCTCAGGCTGGGATTAAAGCATGCAGTGAACACTATCACTGGGTCTTTCCTTCTACTCTTTCACTTTTAAGTAAGAAGGTTATAAAAATGCAAATGGCATTTTGGGGTTGTTATAGCTAATATTGGGAAGAGTCCCTTTAAGTTGTAAAACATTAAAATAAGCAAAACAAAAACAGAGTTGTTCTTTATATATTAAGAGAATGCCATTCCAATAACATTAGCAAAAAGGGACTTTCAGCTTGATCAAACCCTCAATGTTTAGCATTATAAATCAATGGGAACTGCTCCACATAGCTAATCATAGGTGGTGTGTGTTTGTTTATCCTGCTTTATGATAATGGCTCTTAAAGAGGAAGGTAATGTATTCTTCCTGCAGGAACAGGATTAATCCTTGATGTGATAACAGTAATAGAAACCACATCTATTATCAGAGATCTATAAATGAATCATATTATCCTACATTTTTAGGCTTACTAAGCTTTCATTTTAAGAAACTCACATCAAGTATTGTGCAATGATGAAAAGTAGTGTTGGTCTGTCTCTGCTGTGCAAAGCAGAGGAAATTCACGATGCAATCTAGCATAGAGATGTGGAATTTTTACCCATTACATTTTTGAAGTAAGATGCTGAGGCATGCTTACGTCTAGAGAGATTGTGTTCTATTTGTGAGATGCTAATGTTCGAAGCACGACGTATATGCTGTTGGAGGCTCCCTGCCTTAAAATAAAATATCCTTGGAGGATTTTAGATTGTCGTCTGGTTCTTGCATGTGGATCTCTTTAATGGTACTGTAGACTTTCTGGTATAAAAGCTAGCGGAACTTTGTTTTTAGCAACATAAATCCCTGTGATAGCCCTGTTAAAGTACTTGGCTATGAAAAATTCTATAGAAGAGGTGAGATGTATGTGATCCTAACTCTCTGGAGTTGTGCCCTGGGTCCCACCCTGTGAAAACTAAGCACCTGATCCTGTGAAGTCTTCTCAAGTAAGCAGTCCCTCTGAGGTAAAGAGCTACTCACAGGAGTTAGGATGGCAGGATTGGGCTCTTAGTAGTTTGCATTGGGAAAGTAAGAGTCTGCTTCTGCTCCGATTGAAAGCAGTGACAAACCTCATATTAAGTTCAGTGGGCACAGGCCCAGACCAGTAGTAAACAGAACTTTTGACACATACTAGCAGAACTTTTACTAGCCATGTGCTACTGAATTTTCTGGCCTAAATACAGTCTGATAGCAGTAGATACTGAGTCAATTCTGCTCCCATATATACTGGAGCAACTGAGAGCAGAATGTATTTATTTCACTTTGTACATATGCATCCTTCCCCTGTTCTGGGTCCACAGGCAGCTACTATAAAACAGCAATCAAAACTAACAATTAGAACCAGACCATGGGATCAAAGATCAACTAGGGTGACCAGCTATCTTGCTTTTATAGGGACAGTCCCAGTTTTTGGGTCTTTTTTCTTATATAGGCTCCTATTACCCCCCCCTCCACCACCCATCCCGATTTTTCACTCTTGCTGTCTGGTCACCCTAGGATCAACCCTCCCAGCTTCTCAAAACCCACTACAACCAGGATTCCACAACCAGGATGTACCTGCTATCCTCTCCCATCAGCTTACCCAGGTCCCCGCCACGTACCCAGGAAAGGCCTGGGAGAAGAGAGATGCCAATGCCCTGCCTCTGGCCCCTCTTGTCAGCTTGAGCACCTGAGATGACCGCAGTTGCCATGGTATCACACAAGATAACCCACTGGCTTTATAGTTTGAAATCAACAACTCAACTTTCCAAGAGTAAACAGGACCCAAGTACAGACTATGGGTGTCACAAGCTCGCATTTGGAAGCACCACTTCACGAGTGCAGCAGTTGACATTACTGAGTGGCTTTAACTTGCAGCCCGTGTAAAGTATGTTGTGATAATCTAATCTCAAGGTGGCCAAGGTCTGCATCTGAAAGAAAGGTTTCAACTTCTGTATCCACATGCAAATAGTAAGCACCCTTGGGCTGTTGCTGCTACTTGGCTGTTCCTGGGGATTCAGGATGACCAGCAGGGTTTGAACCTGAGCAATAAAATATGGACAGATGCTCCTAATAGAAAGAGCTAGTATCAACTCCGCCATTTTATCCAGTTGATTTCCCTCAATTTCCAGTGCCAACATAACAGTCTTATTAGGGTTGAGTTTCAGTGAGTTCAGTCCACCCAAATCCATGCCTTTATCCCAGTCAGATCTGTACCATCCAAGTCCAGTGATACTGCCCAGCTGGAGCTAATTAAATTGGACCCATCAGCTTCATGCCATCATAGTCCTGCATATTCCTTAAGTTTACCAAAAAGGAAGATGTCATGAGTGACTTACACAATACATTTTAATTTCCATCACAGCAAATGTACAGTTCTTTCAGATTTGAATTTAAGTTTAAACAAGGCTTCAGGTTACCTCAAAATAGCTCAGTACTTATTTTAAGAACTTGTATGAACTGGAGTAATACCCATAGTGTCATTTCTGCCTTGCAAAAAAGATTTTTTCCCCCAACTATTCTGAGAAAAACAGCTAACAATTCAACAGCTTAAATACAAGTGACTGGATCTCCTGAGATTAATCTGTCTGGTGTTCCTCAAGTAAAGACTTCTGCACAATTTAACAAAGGAAATAATTTTCCTATTTTTATAATGCATGTCTTTCTGTGGTATAAATTACTAAAACCACGCTGCTTATCTGCAGTAATGTTATAGATTTAGATAATTTACTGTGTATCACGTTATCAGTTCATTAAAGAGATGCAATAAAGTCATTATTTACTAAGAAACAGCAACCCTTGCAATATCTTGTCAGAGAAATTGGCTGACGCAAGAACATCATATTTAAGTCTAAATTCAGAATAGCCCTCAGAAATTTCATCTGCTTCCTCCTTAAGTTTTCTGGAGGGAGCTGTCACTCTTGAATCCCTTCATCTTCAGAGGAGGAAGCCCCAGACCCTTTTTGTAATCACAAAAGTTCTGTGAAACCCACGTTAGTGGAAAAAAAAGTATTAAGGGCCCAATTCTGCACTTCTTTCCAGATGCTTATCACTCTCAAGTCCCAGTGAAGTCAATGGAAGCTCAGGGTGCTCAGCATCTTGCAGAACTGGGTTCTTGATGGCTTTCTGTATGTAAAGGTTTTGAAGAAATGTTGCAAAAATCTTAAGGAAGGTTAGGCATTTCCTGTCCCCCTTAGCCTCCCCCCCTTTACTTTTGCCTAAAGATTACTCTGCATCCTAGACAAAGGAAATATTTAAACTGTTAAATCTGAACAAAGATACAGTCTGCATATGACTTCTCTGAAGCCCTATAAAAATTCTTTAAAATTGCCTATTCACTCAAATTTACTGAGTGTAGCAAAAATGTCAAAGGCATAAAGTCAGAGAAGATTGAATAAAATAATGCAGAAAGACAGATTAGTCATGCACAGACCCACACAGCCTTTCACAGCACACAATACCACTTTTTATTACCGCTCTAGCTTTACAAAGACTATGTTCAATACATAGAGGATGATACATGGTCAGTCATGTAATCTGCCTTTGATTCCAAGACTCATTTATCTGGGCCCTTTTCACAAAGACATTGATGAGAGTTTTCAGTGCATTGTTTTATTTATCATATATAATGGTTGGTGGAAAAAAATAGGAATTATTTCACAGATACCACATAAAGGAGTTATATATAAAAGACTGTGACAAAGTTTGGTAAAACACATAACAGTTAGGCATATAAATTCTCTTCCCCTATGTCCCTGTCCCCCCAAAAGCTTTGAGTATTGATAGCTATCAAAAGATATTGGAAAAACAGTGGTTCCTAACTTATTTACATGTTCCTGTAATCTTTATAAAGCTGTTTGAAAATTGCTGTCTTTCCCCATTTTAAATTTGAGCAATATTTTAATTGTTATTTTTAGAGATGCAGATTTATTATTCATACATGCACAAAAGAAAAGAGACTATTTGTCAGTCACAGTTTTGTATCTTGCAAATTTAATAAAGAACAGCCCTTAAGATAGAATTTCTTAGCCTGCCAGGATTGACAAAAGCCAGCTAATGCAGAAATGTCAACAGCAAACCTCATCAGCAGCCCTGCGATGCCTTGCAATCAAGAGAAAAGCCACAATGTTACCTAAACGTTAATATAGAGCTATCTAAATATCTATACATATGCGTGCATGGAGGAATTAGTAGGAGCCTTGAAATGCATGAGGAAAAAGAGAAGAGCCCACTGGCTAGTTACTGCTAGATTTTCTGTGAGCAAATACCACTTTGTTGAGATTTGCTGTGAAATGTAAAGGAACTTGGAGAGAGAGAGAGAGAGTGTCAGAGGAGGGAAAGGAAACAATGATTGACATTTATTTTACAAGACACTGGTTCAAATCTTGCTCTCAGATACACGTGTAAATTTGGAGTAACTTCGCTGACTTGGTTGGATTTATTCTGATTTACATCTGAATGACTGCGAGATGATGTGCTCCATTGAATCGACAATCTAAATAAGCTTGTTTTCTTGTTTACAGTAAATGATGAATGCTGATTAGATTAACCCCTCCCCACCTAAAATATGACAATTTCCCCCTGCAAGGGACCCAGTGAAAACTGAGGATTCCTTGGCAGCTGAAAAGGCTGCAAAAACACCTATGGGTCATATTCTGATCTCATGTCAAGCTGTGGAAATCCAGAGTTACTTCACTGGTGTCCATGCATTTTTACTCTGAATTTATGAAAGTATGAAATCAGAATATGAGCCCTATGCCTAGGCAACCTTACCTGAATAAAAAGAACCATGTTTTATTACTTGCCAGACCATTTGCTAAAGAGTACACTTGAACTGGACCCTTCCTGGAACCAGCCTGAAAAAGTTTACCAGTGTTCTTGTTGAAAAGAAGGCTCTTCACAAAAAAAAAGCAAACCTGATTAGATACAAAGGAAGGGATGCTGAGAGCCAGAGCTGATCCAGAGAGTAGTAAAGGAGTTTGGGTGTTGCAAGCAAATATTGATCTTGGTGTTATAGTGCTTCAGGCCCTGAGGACAGAGTCTTAAATAAGGGTCTGAAATGGGAATTAACTATAATTCCACCAATTTGAGACTCGGAGGAAGCAAACAGAATGACTGAATTTGGAAATTATACAGCTCCACTGTATCTCCAAATCCCAATTCTTCTATAGGGCTGACAAAGCTGAATCAGTAAGGTATCCTTGACAAATGTAGCAGTTTCTAGTCAGGACAAAACATTTAACACACAGTTAAAGCTGAGAGAGATGATTTAATAGTGGGAGACTTCATGGCTAAAGAAAAATCTCTTGTGGGAGGGGAACATGGAGGGAATGTCAGGAAAATTTTGATGATTTTGCTTGACCCAGGAGACAAACATCTCTAAACACCCTGTTGTGCTGAGCTGAATTCTCAGAGGTTTGAGTGGAAAGTATTTAAACATCATCCGAAAGAAAACTGAATGGGAAAGAAATCCTTTCAGATAGGAGACCCAATTAGAATCAAGCCCAACTCTGTAATTTTCTTATTTCTCTAAGTGGAGGTGTAGCGATTCTACCAGTTTGAGGTCTCAGAGAAGGTTTGTTTGGGAGTGAGGGCAGACTATGGAGAGTCTCTGATGTTTGCCAACTCCTTGGGAAGGTGACCGCATCTCTGTGTTCTGGTTCTGGAGAGTTCAGAGTAGGACATCCTCATGTCATGTGCTAGACTGGGACCCATAAAACATGCAGTGTTAACTGCAAACCTTCAGAAACCATAAATTAGGACCCCCAAAAACCAGGAGATTAGCATAAAATCATTAGATTAAAAATATATATGTATAGCTTTGGGGTTCTTTTTCTTTTGCCTTCTGGCCTCTGAACCTTAAGGGAGCACCCAGGACACACACTCAATCTTTTCTCCAAAGCTATGAAGGCTTAAAATTTCCTTATTTTTATATCTATTTTTTTAACGAAAGTAGAGATTCTCCAGGAGACAGGCTGTATGTAAAACACATAATGCTGTGAGACATGTGATCAAATCATGAGAGCTGGCATTACTGACCACATTTCCTGAAGTTTATACTTTATAATCTGGAAGCAGAGAGATATGTAGGTAGACAGAAAAGATTGAAAGATCTGAGGAAAGGAAGAACCCTCCTCATACTTCTCCTCTGCTCTAATCCTGGATTGAAAACTCTACTGCTGTGTTGGTTGATGTTGGAAAGAGTTTGTTTGATATAGGCCCTTTCATATACAGAAGAGATCCCACACTGCTTTATAAAGTAATACTTGCTAGATTAACAGAACAGAGATTGTGAGGATTGAAGGAGCCACCATATAGCTTTCACAGGAGAGTAGACAGCATTTTATAAAGAAAGGGAGTATTAGCCAGGACACTCAGGTCATGCCTACTCTCTGATTGCAGCACAATGGGACCTTTGAGCTTTCATTTGGACACTCTCCACAGATGGGCTGGAGGGACCTCTGGAGCATGGCTTTCCTAATTGCACGGTGTTTCACTGAGCCCTCCTTCCAGCTCTGTGTTTCACTGTTTAGTCAGGAGCTGCTTCTGCCTTTGATCCCCCTACTGGAATGTAGACATGTGCATTAAACAGAGAAGATCAGCTGCCTTCAGAAGGACTCATCTGAAAGAGTGTGGCCCTTCAGTTAACAGCTGTGAATGAGAGAGAGTTGGGATGAAAGTATATTTATTTTACTCTGAATTTCCTTTCTCACCTGTCTGTGCAATGCCCCAGGAATCTGAATTGCAGAACACTTGCCTCCAAAAACATTTAGTCCCATCTCTAGCAGTGTGTGTCCCTTCTGTTGCACTGCTGCACTCCATACTAGCCTTTGTACTATCCTTGGTGGGTGAATTCACTGTTTCTGTGAGAGCCAGCATAGGCCTCTACAAATGAGACTAAGGGAATGTCTACACTACGGGATTATTCCAATTTTATGTAAACCGGTTTTGTAAAACAGATTGTATAAAGTCGAGTGCACGCGGCCACACTAAGCACATTAATTCGGTGGTGTGCGTCCATGGTCCAAGGCTAGAGTCCATTTCTGGAGCGTTGCACTGTGGGTAGCTATTCCGTAGTTATCCCATAGTTCCTGCAGTCTCCGCCGCCCCTTGGAATTCTGGGTTGAGATCCCAGTGCCTGATGGGGCAAAAATCATTGTCGCGGGTGGTTCTGGGTAAATGTCGTCACTCTTTCCTTCCTCCAGGAAAGCAATGGCAGACAATCATTTCGCGCCCTTTTTCTCTGGGTTGCCCTGGCAGACGCCATAGCACGGCAACCATGGAGCCCATTCAGCTTTTTTTCACTGTCACCGTATGTGTACTGGATGCCGCTGACAGAGGCGATACTGCAGCGCTACACAGCAGCATTCATTTGCCTTTGCATGACAGCAGAGACGGTTATCAGTTGTTCTGTACCGTCTGCTGCGCCATTGTAAATTGGCAATGAGATGATGGTTATCTGTCATTCTGCACTGTCTGCTGCTGTCATGGGTGCCCCTGGCTGAGGTTGGCTGGGGGCACAAAGACAAAAATGGGAATGACTCCCTGAGTCAATCCCTCCTTTATGGTATCTAAAAATAGAGTCAGTCCTGCCTAGAATATGGGGCAAGTGTACTAGAGAACCAGTGTATCAGAGAACCAGAGAGCACAGCCACTATTCTAGGGGATGTCCCTGCAACAACCCCACCCATTGCTTCCCTCCTCCCCAAACCTTCCTGGGCTACCGTGGCAGTGTCCCCCCATTTGTGTGATAAAGTAATAAAGAATGCAGGAATAAGAAACACTGACTTGTTACTGAGATAAAATGAGAGGGAGGCAGCCTCCAGCTGCTATGACAGTCCAGGCAGGACGTTAAGCGGTGTGGGGGAGAGAAGCCCAGCATTCCACTGCTATGATAGTCCAGGCAGGACAGAATCTTTTCTTTACACAGGAAAGGGAGGGGGCTGATGGAGCTCAGCCCCCAGTTGCTATGATGAGGACGGTTACCAGCCGTTCTGTACCATCTACTGGGAATGACCGAGAGTCATTCCTATTTTTACCCAGGCACCCCCGGCCGGCCTCACCTGAGGCCAGCCAGGAGCACTCATGGGCTCATGACGAGGATGGCTATCAGTCCTTCTGCACTGTACCGTCTGTCACTGGGGAGGGGTGGAGAGAGGATGCTACTGTTTACTGCTGCAGCACCGTGTCTACCAGCAGCATGCAGTATACATAGGGTGACATAAAAAAGTCAAACGATTTTTTCCCCTTTTCTATCACGGAAGGGGAGGGTGGGTAAATTGACGAGATAGACCCTGAACCACCCCAGACAATGTGTTTCACCCTACAGGCATTGGGAGCTCAGCCAAGAATGCAAATGATTTTCGGAGACTGTGGGGACTGTGGGATAGCTGGAGTCCTCAGTTCCCCCCCCCCCCATGAGCGTCCATTTGATTCTTTGGCTTTCCGTTACGCATGTCACGCAGCATTGTGCTGTGGACTCTGTATCGTAGCCTGGAGATTTTTTTAAAATGCTTTGGCATTTCGTCTTCTGTAACGGAGTTCTGATAGAACAGATTTGTCTCCCCATACAGCGGTCAGATCCAGTATCTCCCGTACAGTCCATGCTGGAGCTCTTTTTGGACTTGGGACTGCATCGCCACCCATGCTGATCAGAGCTCCACGCTGGGCAAACAGGAAATGAAATTCAAAAGTTCGCGGGGCTTTTCCTGTCTACCTGGCTAGTGCATCCGAGTTCAGATTGCTGTCCAGAGAGGTCACAGTGAAGCACTGTGGGATAGCGCCCGGAGGCCAATACCGTCTATTTGCGGCCACACTAATCCTAATCCCATATGGTAATACCGATTTTAGTGCTACTCCTCTCATTGGGGAGGAGTACAGAAACTGATTTAAAGAGCCCTTTATATCGATATAAAGGGCCTCATTGTGTGGACGGGTACAGCGTTAAATTGGTTTAACGCTGCTAAAATCGGTTTAAACACGTAGTGTAGACCAGGCCTAACTTGGTGCGTAGGCCTTTCACTCAGAGTGGCTGACTGGAGCTGCTGTATCAGGCAGAGGGGGCAGAAAGTGAACAGCTGAATGGTAGGAAAATATGTACATTTCCAAGTTTTTCATTGGATGGGGGAAGCTTCCATCTAAAGAAGCAAATATACAGTAAGGGCATGGTAAGTAACACTATGTAGCACATATATAACACTTTTTTTTTTCAACACATCTCAAAGCACTTTACAAGGTCAGTGTCCTTTAACAGGTGGGGAAACTGAGGCCTACAGACTGCTCAATCTTACCCATCAGCAGAGCCAGGAATAGAACCCAGGGCTTTTGAGTCCCAATTTAGTGCACTATCCTCTGACCACAGTGCTCCTTGAAAATGATGCCCCTAAGCTGTAATCGTCATATAGCCACATGCTTGGAAGACATAAGAACGGTCATACTGGGTCAGACCAAGGCTCATTTAGCCCAGTATCCTGTCTTCCAACAGTGGCCAATGCCAGGTGCCCCAGAGGGAAAGAACAGAACAGATAATCATCAAGTGATCCATCTCGTCATCCATTTCTAGCTTCTGGCAAACAGGGGCTAGGGACACCATCCTTTCCCATCCTGGCTAATAGCCATTGATGGACCTATCCTCCTAGCTAGTTCTTTTTTGAAGCCTGTTATAGTCTTGGCCTTCACAACATCCTCTGGGCAAGGAGTTCCACAGGTTGACTGTGGTAGAGGCAATATGATATTTTCTGTCTTATCTATCCCTTTTGTAATGTTTTCCACCATTCTGTTTGCTTTTTTGATTGCTGCTGCACATTGAGTGGATGTTTTCAGAGAACTATCTACAATGACTCCAAGATCTCTTTCTTGAGTGGTAACAGATAATTTAGACCCCATCATTTTATACGTATAGCTGGGATTATGTTTTCCCATGTGCAGTACTTTGCATTTATTAACACTGAATTTCATCTGTCATTTTGTTGCCTAGTCATCCAGTATTGTGAGATCCTTTTGTAGCTCTTCGCAATCTGCCTGGGACTTAACTATCTTGAATAGTTTGTATCATCTGAAAATTTTGCCATCTCAGTGTTTACCCCTTTTTCTGGATCATTTATTAATATGTTGAATAGGACTGTTCCCAGTACAGATCCCTGGGGGACACCACTATTGACCTCTCTGCATTCTGAAAACTGACAGTTTATTTCTACTCTTCGTTTCTTATCTTTTAACCAGTTACCAGTCCATGAGAGGACCTTCCCTCTTATCCCATGACAGCTTACTTTGCTTAAGAGCCTTTGATGAGGGACCTTGTCAAAGGCTTTCTGAAAATCTAAGGACACTATATCCACTGGTTAAGATAACTCAAAGCATGTGAGCTACAGTATGAATGTTGCAAAATGTACTGTCCCTTTAACCACAGAGTTCCCCAGAAAGCCCGATGTTATCATTCTATGAGGTTCCTATAATATAGTGCTGTGCAGCTGCAACCTAGATCCTGCAGAAAACAGAATGGGCCGACTGAAATGGAAACTTTTGTTACTTATAATGTTAATGAAACCAGTTTATCAGGCAGCGCAGAGGAAGTGGAATATTTAGTGCCATTTAATGTCTAATCATCAGCATTTCTTTGAATAAATCACTTTATATTGTCTAAAACCTGAAAAGACTAGGCTGTAATAATTTTTAATATGTTGTAGTTTTATTAAAGGAACACCCCATTTGCCATCTAGCTGAACAAGTTTTTAGGGGTAGTTGTACACAATTTGAAATTATATTTGGCTGTTTGGGCCAAAATTGACAGGGTAGCATTGCCATGTTATAGAGCTTATACCAAGGGTTTTCCTCCTCCTTTTAGGTTGCTAAATGTAACCAGGGAAACATGAATTCAGGGCTAGCCCCATTACTGTCTTGTGAACTATTATCAAATACTTTTGATGTATGTTCCAGTTACACCATCTCATTTTTGGCAACAATAGCTCTCCCTTGAAGCAGATCCTGCCCTTCCCCATTTCTCTCCTAATTATCCTTGCAGGCCTGATGGCCCTAAACAGACCAGAACCTCCATAGTTTTGCTATTATGGGGTGCAGCAGGCCAGAGAGAGGTCACAAATGTCCCCCCCCCCCACCAGTGCTTGGAGCACTGTACAGTACAGAGGAAGCATCTGTATCGTGGCTCATAGCCAAAGAGTCTGCAAATATGCAGTGCCATTGGCCCAGGGACCCCCTGTTTAGGTAGAGTGCAGGATCAGCAGCTCATAGACCATAGCAGAGGCTGTGGAGAAGTCTCACTAGGGTTCTGCAGCATTGTGGGGAGGAGTCTGATTCCCTGGACCCCTCAAGGTATCCCATAGGATCTGCACAGGAAATCAGGATTTGGTCCTTTGCACTGTGGACAAGATCCTACTGGTTCTACTCATGTGAGTAGTAGCTTACTTTATGAACAGTACCATTCACATTAATGGGGCTACTTCCAAAGTTAGGGAGGCAAAATCTGGCCCTGTGTTCATAATATTTCAAGCCTATTTCTGAAAACTCTTCATGTGGAGATCTCCCATTAAAGTCAAAGTGAGCTCCATGCCCAAGGGCTGGTCAGACTGAACCCTGTTTTTGTATGGGGGATGTTACAGATAACACATCTGATCTTGTCTGAGGTTCCACTTCTTGCCCACAGATATCTTGCTCATTGTAACTTTTAAGTTACCTGCAGTGAACCCGTAAGTACTAATACAATGAAATGACAATTGTCTTTAAGGCCATTGATTAATGGAAATATGGGCAGTTGGACACAGATGAGATGGTTATAAATGGTGGTGCTGTCAAAATAAAATAATTATTGTATTAAAAAGGAAGCTGTTCAAAATTGGAGCTCCTATACCTATACAAATATTTCAGCCGTTGATGTGTTTTGTGTTTCATGATGTATCATGTGTTTTCTCAAAGAGTAACTCATCAGACATACATTTTAATGTGATTACTGTATAGCATCTTGAGTCCCTTAGATCCTGGTACATTCACTTCAGCTGCAGATGGATTTTTTTTTTTATTGACTTAATACTAGTTCTAACTAGATTCTGAAGACTGACTAGGTTGGTTGTGCACATACCACTTTCTAGCAGGAATGGGGAAAAAACTAGCATATCTTATTGTACCTGAAACACTCTATGGTATGTACTAAATATTATGACTACTGCAAGCCCTGCAATAATTGATTCACCCACACAGCCATTTAGTCTCTGAGCTGTTCGTTTTACAAATTCTACAATCTTTTAGAAATTCTTTCACTGCAGAAGATTGCTGCCTGGCCTCAGATTCATTATGGTGATTGAATCCTCTTCAATAGAGAACTGTTTAAAGAGAGCACATCCCTGTGTGTCTCACTCAGAGTGAAGGCACATAGGTTAAAAGCTTGTCTGGGTGGCATAATTCACTGCTGCTGTGCCAAACAATCACATCTTATTGTGACCTTCATAAGATTCGAAAAGGCAATACTATGAAGCTAGTCTTTTTTTTTTTAAACGAAAAGCACAATTTTAGCTACCCAACATCTGAAGCTACTAGAATTCCTAATTGAATAACCAATTAATAATGTAGAATAGAAAGAGCTATTTTTTTCAGACATAAAATCATAATTAATCAGAGTACAAAAAGCTGTCTGTCTTTATATCAGGAAAATATAGACTAGGTGTTTAAATATTCTAGCACACCTGAACCTTGGCCATCCATCATTGTTATGACTTAAAACATCTCAGACTAAATTAGGTTTTGTTTGTATAGAGCAGTGAAAGTCAGATGGCTTGAATGACAAAATTAGAACATGCTCAAATTGCTGAAACAAAACTGCATAAAAGAAAAGCTGTGCAGTAGGAGAACTGCTAGTGCTAGCCTGAAATCCTCCTTTGTGGGATTTCCCCCCACCCCTCTAAATGATTGTTTGTAATAATCGAAAGCAGAAAACAGTTCCAGAAGCTCTATCAGAGTTATTTACATATGTAACATTTGGCACATTTATATATTAAGAGGAAATAAGATTGTTGTGTATAGTTGAAGTATAACCCCTGTTATTTCTCCTTAGTCAAAGAAATGCCAAAACAATGGATGTTTTTTCAAGGAGGAATATCTGTGAAACATAAGGCTGCAGTAATTTTGTATAGCATATCAAGGTCAGAGTTTATCAGCCATATATAACATTTTTAAAAAATCAAAAGTTTTTTCCTCTCTTTGGAAGTTTGTGGGGTGTTTTGGTGAATTTAATCAAATACATTTTGAAATAAATATTTAGTGTTGTTGTTTTTTTTCTTGCATGGTTCATATTTTTACCCAAACTAGTTGATGCAGATGGGAGGTAGGTACCGGCTGGTTGTTGCTCTTTGTTTGTTTTTGCCACTGTATTAACATAGAGGAGTGTATAGCAAAAATTATTTTCTGCAATGCAGTCACATAGCTTAGCTAAAGACAACTAATTCTTTTGGGAACTCAGATCTTAATATTTCACCAGTTTTGCGTGAAGCTGTGGAATTGTACAACACAGGGCAGTACCTCTTATCAGAATGGCTCTAGAGACCTCATACATTAAAGTCTGAAGTTTAAAAATAGATACAACTACATGTAAATTGCTAAGTTTGGGCCAAATTCTACAGCTCTTAATTGAGCAAACCTCCCATTGACCTCAGAAGGAGATTTGCCCAATTAAAGGCTACAGTATTTGGCCTTTTATAATTGTTTCAGAAATATAATTGAAGAGAGGCTATATTAATGGTTTTTAAGTTTTGATAAGTGTTAAACTTCATGCTTCTTGATTCTACTTTCCTTTAGACCTATCTTTTTTTGGGCATTTTAATGTCTTTTTTTTTTTTTTTGCAAAAATGTTTATATACATTATTGTATATGTGTATGTGTTGGTGACCCATACACATTGTATGTATGTATACACACAGACACTTATCTATGCATTTGTAATATATATTTAATATTAGTTAGACTGTATTTTGGACAATGCAGTACATGTCAGAAGAATGTATTTGCCTCTTTCTAGATGTGTGTCTTACCACAGAGGGATCTCTGTCCACATAAAATTTGCTATTGTCTTGGCAGTAAATAATTTTTGGTGACAGTTATAGCATAAGACTGTGCAATGTTTTCCTTTATTGACAAAACTGTTATGAATCAACAACATACATGAACACAATACAGAATCTAGGCATTGTAGCTCAGATTTTGTCAATAGGGCATTACACTGATCTGCTCTCTTTGGTGTTATTTGTAGAGCTGCTATGTTCATTTTGCCAGAGATACAAACTTTGTTAGATTGCCTTGAAAACAGAAATCCTAGCCTGGGTTTCTGATGCCCAGCTGGGGGCATGTCTAATTTTCTTAAGTCGTGACTCTCTATAATGGGTTCATGGAAACAATAAAAAGGGGAAGTCATTAGGTCTATATCTAGGTCCTATCTAGATTGATGGCATATTAACGAAGGGCAGAAAATGAAGGTAACATAGACATGAGACAGGATATTGCCTTGGATGAAAAGGAAAAGCAGAATAAATTAAAATAATAACAGTAATTAATAAAAATGTGCACATAGGAAGTACTTTTTATCCAAGGATCTCAAAGTGCATGACAAAGATAAAATCCCCATTTTTCATTAAGGGAAACTGAGGCCTAGATTAAGTAGGCCAAGATTTCAAGTGGAGCCAGTAATAGAATTTAGATTTCCTGAGGCCAGTCTGTGTTCTGTTTGACTAGCCATCCATTTCTCAATCTAGGTAAGTATTTATACATACCTGCTGCTTTGAGGGCTCCTTTCCCCACGCACCCCTTCACTTGCAGACCTGGATGGGGCAGCTGCAGTGAGTCCAGTTGCTTGCCTCTTGTCTATCTTTCTTCCTTCTAGGCTTGAGATTGTAGAGGTAAAAAGGAGAGGGGAGGAGCAGAGAAGAACCGACCTGTAATTCAGATTAGGGGATGGGTGAGCAAAGGGCTCTTGCTGCTTTCTCCTCCCCAATCCCTGCTTGTGGGGAAAAAAGGGGCCAGCTCTTCTCTCTTCCCCCTTCCTCACATAAAATCTTAGGTTGGCAGTTGCAGGGAGAGGGAGAGCTGGGCCCGCCACCTGCACCATTTCTGATTGGCTGCCCTTGCCCATTTCCACCACTGCCTGAGAAAGACCAGCCAATCTACCCATTGACAGATCTACAGGAGAGTCCATGGTGATATTCTGTGCTGCAATCTAAGAGGTGCTCTCTTGGCATGGTCCCCATACGTGGCTGCTCATGGGGCATAACTTAGGCAGCCCAGGGTAGCCTGTGTATACTATGGCCACCTTCCCAGGCTGTCCAGTAGGCTGCAGCACTGCCTGGAATCTCCAAAGCACTGTGGGCATTAGTCCCACTTCCAACATGTCTCTTCTGTCTCCAGCTCTGTTCTTGGCATACCTGCTAGACCAGTGCTTGTGAGGGGATCATCTCAGGGCATCATTAGAGCTGTCCGCTGCAGTGCCAGTGCTGGGGGAATCTTCCCTCAACCAGATACTGGGCTTTGAGGGCCTCTTAATGTAGTTCTGTCCCCTTTTTTCTGGTGCAAAGGCACTGGAGCAGGAATGAGAATTCCACCTCTCGGATTGGTAGGACTGTTTATATGACTCACACACACACACCTCTCGCCTTCCACACAGGGTGGAGCCAGCAGTTTGACTTGGTTCATAGTTCTCCAGCAGGAGATCAATATTTCAGCCACCTATACTCTGTGGGAAACCCAGGCTAAAGGAAGGCCTGGGCCTGAGAAGTGCTTATTTCTGAAATACTGAGTATCCTCTTATCCCACCTCGTGGTATTAGTATATAAAACCAGACAACAAGGAACAGGAAATCAGCTAAGCATCATAGTGGCCATCATAACCCAAAAAGAACCAGGCTGAATTCCTCTTATCAGTAGTAGAAAACTGATGTTTCCCTTTAAGTGTGATTGACAGCAATTGTACTGTCAGTCAGCCTTTGAGAGCCTTCCTGCATGTGTCAGGCTTGCTGTTTTCTAAGCAGTCCTTCTTTCGTCATCTGTGTGGGCTATCTTCCATACATGGGCATGGTGTGTGTGTGTGTGTGTGTGTGTGTGTGTGTGTGTGGGTTGCATATCTTCATCTTCCACAGCTGTTTGAAAGGTGTAGGCAAAGGCAGGAGTCCAGGCTCTGCGGGTGAGGAAGAGAAATAATTTGGTTTCTAAATTGGGAATAGACAAAAGTGCGACTGAGCCACAGAAACTCTCAGGCCAAAAACCACAGAATTTGGGCATGTTGCTGAATTGACCCCATGAGGATAAAGTGATGGTGTATAAATACCGGCCCTGGATGGGTTTTAGTGTTTTGCTCTTACAATACAAGTGTTTATGTGTTAAAAACAGTAAGAACAAGACATCTGAAAATTAGGATTCTGTGTCAGGCTGTCAATACCCACAAGCATGCAGCCTTTCATTAAAATCTGTTTGACATTTTTGTTATGCACAGAGAGCCAAAAAGATGCCAAAAGCCTGATATTTGTGATCACATCTCCTGCTAATATAAGACACTGCAAAGACGATTGTATTAAAACATTCCTTACAAAAGGCTGAACAGTAAAAATAAAATAATAAAAAATAGATTTAAACGTGAGTTGAGAATTCTGGATGCTCTTGTTGTGTGAAGTAATTTTCTAGGCAAGGGTCCTCTTTTAACTCTTCATAATTAAGTGAAATAATAAGTAACGTCTTAATTCCAATTTTCAACAAAGATTTTCAATCCTAGGAAAACTGAAAAATTTAACCATCCTGTGAAAATCATGCAATGATCGCATGTCACATGACCTGGCAGAAGAGAGATTATTATGTCACAACACCATGAGTAAATTATCTTACCGGTGACTCGCTTAAAGGTCATGGAGATCATCTGATGCATGAGATGGAAATTTCTCATGCCAAAACAATATTGACAGCTTATCAAGCAGAGAGGAAAGTACAATAATAAAATAGAATGTAAGGTAAGATAACACTTGCTACTGAAGGTAGAAAATATGACATAGCATTTCAATTTTAAGGCTATAGGCAGGATTATATGATATGAAGGTTTAGATGCAAAATAGTGTAACTTGCATGTGAATGTATTTGCTTAAATACAGTATTTTAATGGCTAGATAGAGAATATAAATTATATAATACATGTATTATAGAAAGAAAGGGACACAAACAAAGGAGTGCTGAGATGGCGTCCAACTTGCAAGAATCTTTGTCCCATTCTTCCCCTCTTCTTACAGTCATTCTAGCCTGGCTGGGTGGATCAAGAGTCACTGGTTTTAGTTTTATTTACAATTCTGTCACAAGAATTCCCTATTGCTTTTATTTAGTTTGATTCATTTCCATGTTCATCCTACCATTTTACAATTTCAGCAAAATGTAAAATGTGGAATGGCCAGGCATGCATAATAAGGAATATTGTAGCATAATGCAGTAAACTGGAGAGAGATTTGTGAACTAGACTGGACGTTAAAGTCTTGCCATCGTGTTTTCACAAACGTTGTAATGAAAGCAAAAAAGTTAATTGCAACGAGGATAGGAATATTCACTAAGGCCCTGGTTCTGCAAATCGCTCGTGCTTAAAGTTAAACATTGGTTTAAGTACTGAATCTTGTTAAATTGAGACCTTATCTTTTCATGCCACAACTTTTAAAATCTAATCTTGTACTCCTGGCTTCTCTTCTCCTTAGAGGCAACAGTCAACACATTCATATTTATCTTTGATATTTGGTGAAACTGCCATGCTACATTCATCAATAAACCCTGAATGCCAAATTAATTGAAAGGAATTGCCTGCAAAGACTTATGTGGCAAGACTGAAAGTACAATAGCTCAGAATTGGTTTCGATGACATGGTTGTTAAAATGCTGGCGGGTGCCAGGGTTTTGTTTAGAATCGCGCCGCCACTTTTGGAGCCCACTGGTGGAGCCACTCTGCTGATAGCAAAGGTTGGGACTGTCTCAGAAAAAAGGATAGTTCAGACAAGTTCTGAGAGGCAGGGTCCACATTGCAAGAAAGAGGTTTTATGGAAGCTTTACTGGCAAAGGATTGAAAAAGTCCTGCTGATATCTATCCAACAATGCTTTTTAAAAAAGGGAGACAACATTCACCGGAGTGATGCTGTTTGCGGATGACGTGAAAATCAGAAACAGGAGTATGAAGTGTGTGTGAAGTGTGCATGCACAAGAGAAGGTGTAGAAATCTATTCTGGAGTCTCTTGTTTTATATGAATAGATCTCTTGACCCTTTCCTCTAATGCCACTGAGAGCACTTGGATAATGACAATTGTTTACCTAGCTTCTGCACAACTATTTTGCAGAAACAAGTTGCTGTATCTTATTCATCCCATTTCTCCATTGTCATTTTTTAACTCCAGTTTTCTCCTCTTTTTTTTTTAGAGCACTTGTAAAGGGCATTAACACCCAGAAGGTATCTGTTTTAATGCAGTATGAATGTTCAAGATAGCCAGTGGAAAATACATTACCTTTTAGTTGAATGTGTTTGGTTTGAGAAATCTGTTTCTTGTCTGCTGTAACAGATTGTCTGGAAGAGTGTACAGTACCTGCTACCCACAGGTCATTACTCAGTGGAAACCACACTTTAAAAAAGCACACAGTGTCAAAAGCATGGAGGACATAAATCAGGCTAGATCACAGATCCCTCTGTGTGCGTATGCTTCTCCAAGCATTTGTATCTGGTTCAGAATAAGGTTAGTTTCAGCATGTGATGTTTCGCATCTGTGGATGGGTGTCAAAATGCTGCCAGTGCATCCTCTTATTGATACTCTTCCCATTGCTATTGTACCTTTCTAACCCTCCTTAACCCAAATAAAAAACATGATTTTTTGTCATTTATTCCTTAGAACCTTTGTAAATTTGAATTTAGGGATTTTGGGTTAGATCCTCAGCTGGTATAAATCAGCATAACACCATCGGTGTTGATAGAGCTAAACCAGTTTTTATACCCACTGAGGACATGAGTTCTATTTTTTTTTAAATTTTTTTAGGTACACATAACCAGAGATCTTAAGTATACTGCACTTTTCTCTATAGGACTTATTAAGAAAGAGGTTGAACCTGACCCTCTTATGTACGATAAATGAAGATAGCTCATTTCTTTATTTAAAGAGACAATTTGCAGTGCAGCATAAGGAAGAGTTATTGTATTCTTGGTACAGTAGTCAATGAGAAGTAAGACTCTTTGAGTAATGAGATTTTTCTTTGTTATTTTGGGCAAACGCCAATGGTGAAAGGATGCTGTGGCATGATCCCTCTCAATAATGAATGGAAAAGCACTCATTTGGGCTGGAAAACCAATGAGTTAAGGAATATTGGAATGGTGATATTGGATCAGACCTGAGGTCCATCTAGTCTCACATTCCATCCTTAACAGTGGCCAGCACCAGATGCTTCAGAGAAGGTGTAAGAATTTTTCCTCACATTAGGTCTCATCCTGATCTCTAATAGTTAGCTAATAGGCTTAAACCCTGAAGCATGAAGTTTTTGTGTCTCTTCCAACATTTTTATTATCATTACCTATTATAACTCTATATATTCTAGTCACAGTAGAAAATGAAGGCCTAGGAAATACATTGGCTCCAAAATATCTTGTGAATATTCTCTGCATGGAGTCGTTCATGCATATTTTAGTGAGAAGATGGAGACAATTTAGATAAAATTGTGCATGTCTGAAAACAGATATCCGGAAGAGAGTGTAGATGGGCTGGTTGTTCTGATCACTTGAGCCATCACTTGGCTTGTGAACATCATCATGGCAGCTAGATACTATGGCGACAGTCACATTAGAAGAATATGCTATAATAGCTAAATTGAGCCACAGAATGAATTCTGCCAGTACCAGTAAATTATGGCACCATGCAGCAACCATTCCATTCTTTGGAGACTTTGAAGATCAACCTTTCTCAGCGTCAAAAATTCTTGGTGCAAACTCCTAAAGAGGTATTCATTTATAAAGGATCTATAAAATAAACATATTGAGAACAAAATATTCGCAGTATCAGGGAAAATATAGAAGAAAAATACATAAAAAATACACCCCCCACCATAGGTCTTTCAGCTAGGAGTGGTTTGATTGGCAGAGTTTCACAGTTCATGAGTCTTGCTTTGAGTTTAAGGCTCCTTTGTAGGAGGGTAGTGTTGGCTACCCCTTGAAGGTGCCAGAGGTGAAGGAATACAAGGAGTGTGGAAATCTACCAGATCTTTCATCCTACTACTCAGAAAAAAGGTAAGGAACAGAGGAGATCGGGACATGTTTAGATAGGTAATACCAGTCAGTCCAGGCCCCAACAAAATCTGAAGTAAAGGGAGGCTCACTTTGTTTGGAGGATTTTCAGGTCTAGTTCAAAACATCCTGAATTTTTTCAGTGCATTAGCTGAACTTAGTGGGACATCCTTCGTTTCCAGATTTTTAAAAAAGACTCACACCCCTGTACATACCACCGGGCAATACTGTGTGCCCACAATGGGACTGTTGCCCAGTCACATAGTGTATCAGAAAACTCTTCTCTTCACTACTCAAAGTCTAATTGAAGCCTTGGACAAGGGGAACTGTTCTTAGAGGTTTCCAGCATTGGCTCTTCAAGAGTCAAGTCGCTGGGAGCAATGCACTCATTTTTGTAAGGAGAAAGATCCCTTAATTTGCTATTAAATTAAACAGTGTCAGTACTATTGCCGTAGAACTGAGTGAATAATCCATAATGAATAATTTATTCAACAAATTTAGCTGCTTTCTCCGCTCATAGACTATCTGGAGACAGATCACAATTCTTCCCAATTTATTTATTATTTGAAATTACTGATGGATAATTTTGTAATTAACCCCCCCCACAACTTTGTGGGTTGATCCTGAACTGCTGTGAATATTTGAGTTCTTTGTCAATCAAGGTGTGCCGGTCAGTTGTGACAGATCAGATAAGTCAAATGGTGTTTCTGGGCACTCATTGGATCAGCATATAAGCCCTTCTGGCATGTTTTTTTTTTTTTTAATTGTCTCTGCATGCAACTTTGAAATTTGCCTTGTGCAAACGTTTGCCCAGCAAAACTTGATTGCTCCAAAGTTTGCAGAAAGCAAACACAAGGGGGAAACCAAGGCAGCTGCAGTATGTTCATTTAAATGTGCGGATGACTATTTTAAGGGTGTTTGTTTGGTTTTTTTGTTTGTTTGTTTCTTTTTTTTTTTTTGCACTCTGCTCAGCCCTGGTTGGCAACCTTAATCTCGAACAGTGATATTCAGACCTCAGTGGTTCAGGAGCCAAATTAGTCATCAATATTACCAAACAATCGTGTGAATTAATTTTGTTTACTATATATGTACTTGAATCACCTCGATCGATTGGTCTTTCAGCCCTCGTATAGATTTCACTGGTCACAACATGTTATATATAATAACCTATCTATTCTCACAGCAAAGTGACTGACCAAATATTATTATTTTATTAGCTACTGTTGGTTAATAATATAATAAATGCATCATGATTGGTAATAACTTAGACTGGTTAATAATTAAATCACACAGTGTTTTAATAACATGTGCTGCAAAGAGCCACAGGGAAGACATTAAAGAGCCACTTATGGCTTGTGAGCCTCAGTCTGAGTATCACTGCTCTAGAACATCCAGAAAATACATTTCAGTTACTGATGGCTGTTCACATTTATTCCTGTCCTGGCATTTCCCGCCCCTCTTCGTGTTTTGATATGCAACATTATAAAAAAAAAAAGGGGGGGGGAGATGCAACTGCATGGCTAAGGCCCTGACCCTATGAAGATGTATGCAAATGGTTAAGTTTCTACACTGTGAGTAAATTTATGCATGTGAAATTACTATTATTTATTTAGAATTGGAGTCTATAGATCGTGTGCCTACCAGCGGGAGCTGGCTAGTGTTGGTTAATCAATTCTCCTTGAGTCCTGCTTCAGTACTTTATGCTTGTTGATGGAGGAGCGAGCTTTTGTTTCTATATGTTCAGTTAGATTAGATCACAGAGGAGAGGTTTTCCCTGGTTTTTGAAATGTTATATATGTTTGGTATCATCTTGACATGGATAGGGTCAAATGGCATCCTTTGTGTTTCTACTTTGGGAGCTGACTATGAATAACCATTGAAACTGTCTCATGGATATTTCAGGTATTCACACCCCACTGAAGCAGAGAGCAACCCAGGGAGTAACACTACTCATTGTTTAGGAAAATAGTACTTAGAGATGACAACCAGCACTTCAGACTGAAACGTGACCAGGTAGGTCAGGAAATGCTTTCCTTTATTAAGAGGTATCTTTGTTTATATGATGCTCAGAAGGAAGAATGGGTCTATTCAATGGGGACCTTCAGAATGAAAAATGTTGCCCACTGCAGTGTTAATGGATTGGACTCTCTCTGGGTGCTGTAAACCTACACAGGGCTTCCACCTAACATTAAAGCATTGACTTGGTTGGCATTAAAGTTGTGAATTTTGTTCTGAAATCGCCACACCATTCTTGGAAATGGAGGCATTGCCATTTTTGTGTTTTAAATGTTCAGAAATTTGGTCTGTTTGAAAAACATAGCGACTGTGATAAAGAGAAAAGCAGATGAGCAATTGTTAACAGGATTAGCATCAACTTGCTCACTGAGGCGTGGGACTGATGCAGCTGAGATCTGCCAGCCTGCCCCTCTCCCAAAGTGATGAGCAGAAAGGGAATGACCGTGCCTCTGAGGCTTATTACACTGTCCCACCCTTCCCTAGACAGCAAGTGTGAAAAATCAGGACTGGATGGAGGGTAATAGACGCCTATATAAGACAAAGTCACAAATATCGAGACTGTCCCTATAAAATCGGGAAATCTGGTCACCCTACCCTTCCCTGTGTAACTCCCAGATCCACCTGCTTTTCATCCCTTCTGGCCTTCAGTCTTTTCCCCAGGAGGCGCTAAGTTTGTTTTTCTGCCTTGTTTCCTCAAACCACAACCTTTTTTTGGAAATGGGCAATCTGAGGATCCTGTGCACTGGACCATTTTTGTTGTGGCAAAGTGCAAGCAGGAAGGTTTATCATGCAAAGTTATCTATGGGGTGAGATGCAACATTTTTCAGCAACTAGCCATGGCAGATTATGGCTCTTCATCTCTAGACTCATGAAGCAAAGTGCAGTTTTCCTCTCAGTCTAAAAAGACACACAGGGCTGACCTTGCAAGGGGGAAAATCCCATTGATTTCAGTGCACGACAGTGAAAAAATAAAGGGATACAAAATGTACTTCTCTGCAGGTTTGTATGCTAAATACATTTCCTTTTTCCTAGCTGATTGACAAACTTTCTTTTGTTCTTTTTCTGTGGCATTTTTTGTTCAGGTAGGGTGAAGTGCTTATCCCTTTCCTATTCAAAAAGGATTTCAAAGCCTTGGAAAAAGCAAAGAATGTCCCTTGTTTATTTTTGCAAAGTTTTAACTGGTTCAACGAGGAACTAAGCCTTGTTAAAAGGGATTTTACTATGGGTCAGCTAAAGTTTGAGGAGCTCAGGAAAAAAAGGGGAAGAAAACTAGTTTTGACTTCAGCAGGCCCTTGGCCTCACAAAGCCCCGGTCTCCAGCGTCTAACTTGCTGAACCCTAAGGCTTAGCGCCGCTGGACAGAACCAGTTAATAGGAAAAGCCAGGGTAGCTTAAGGGAACTATTAAAGAAAAGCAAAAGGGAGAAATCCTCTGGGTAAATGGGGATATGAACTGAGACATCTTAATATTTTTATATAAAGTATTGTTCATTCATTCTATCCCATGATCCTCAAATGCTTATAAACATAAAATGAAAGCAGCACAATTCTTTAGAGTGTGTCGCAGGATTATTTTTTTAATGATCTCTTCACCTGTGTTTACAAAGAAGCGATTATTGAACCAAGTAAGATACACTGTTAAAAGAATCACTGTTGTAACTTTGATAATGACAACAAAAGGTAAGATATTGAAGAGAACCCAATTAACTTAAGAGCCCAATGTCTGTGGCTTCTAAGTAATTTAGGCACTTTTGAAAATGGGACTTAGGCACCTAATAGATTTAGGGTCTTATGAACACTGTGTGTGTGTATATGTATACACGCACACCACAGCTCATAACGTATGCTGCCTCAACTCTGTTGTATTCCCTTATTAGTAATATCTCTCACACCTCATTTAAAATACATGTAAGAAAATAACTTGTAGGGTCAAAATTTCTCCTTACCCTTAATTAACTTTTAGTATTTTAAGACGCCAGCCTGCAACTTGCTGCCTGTGGGCAGACTTACTTGGAGTTCTGCTCAGGGGTCCACTAGTGTGGAATCAATTACAAGACTGAGTATCTCAGTGTATCTCAGATTGGGCCTTGGAACTGAAAGTCGTTAGAGGATAATTCTTGCCGAACTGAAAGGGGGGAAATGCAAAGACTACTGAACTACTTTGTGCCGTTTTATGAAATGGGTAAATGAAAATCACTAAAGCCATAAAAATGAAGACACAAACTTTCAAACCTCAGTTTAAAGTTAACCTCCTAAAGCCCTGTTTAGGCAATCAGATGAAAGTCATTTACATGCCTAACCATAGAGCGAGGAACCTAACTTTGGGATTGAAAATTTTGGCAGAATTATTATTATTGGGACTAAGAGAATATGATTCCTGTCAATTATTTTCTATTGCAAATGGCAAAAGACTGCCAGACTTCTGTGAAGCTTCAGGCAGGGCTTATGTTTTCTAGTGTTTCTGAAACCATTGATTTTAGGAGGCAACAATACAGTCCATTAACAAATATAATCAACATCGTGTCTGCTGGACCAAGATCACAGGATACACTCACTGCAATGTTGCCACATTACACTCAGTAGATTCTCAGGAGGTACCAGGTATGATCAGCAGTGCAGGAGGTGGACATCTGCCAGACATAACTGCTATCCCTTGTTCTGAAAATATTTACATCAATCATTGTATAAGCATTTATGTCCAGACCGCCCCCCCCTTTTTTTTTTGGCCTTCTTGTGGTTTCAGATGGAAGTGTGCATGCAATATGGAGAGGATCCTGATCTCTTCCTCCTTTGCCCTATCTGTAGAAATTCATTTCTCTCCTTTCCCCTGGGTTGACCTCCAATTTGTTTTCTATTTGAAAGGCTAAGTCCATATGGCAGATATTTTCAGCCCTCGAAGTCTTTTGACCTTTTGAACAGTTTCAATCTCAATTTCAATAATGAAACCACTTCTCTTTTTTTCTGAATACTTACAAATGAGATATTATATTTCCATACATTTTATTTCCAGCCACATCTGTGAATCTCATATTGATCTGAAGTTATCTGTGATAAAGAAGTTATTAATTTTGACAGATATAAGGGAGAAGCTAATATCCTCCTTTTACAAACACCTAATATTAATCTCTAGTGATGTATACAAGATCTCCAGAATGGCTTGGGGTGTGTATGGAAATGATATAGGATCAAAATTTGATAATGCAAAAGGGAAAGATTCATTTTAGAAAATTGATTAAAAAATGTATTGCCTATGAAATAAATGTAGGAAGCACAATTCAGAATTAGGTATCCATTATTCCTCCATCAGTAGTAGAAACACAACAGAATCATAAGGGACCAGATCTATTCTGATTTATACCCCCCACAGCTCCTGTAATTCCATTGAATCAGAACAGAATTTGTCCCATGGTTTCTACTCAAAAGATTTAAATGTAGCATGGAGCTGATTTTCCTGTATGTGACCATACCCCCCCCCCCAGCCCCTGTTAGTAAATCTGTGGATGGAATGTTATTGTTGGACAACAGAAGATTACGCTTCTTCTAAGGGTGTTTTTTGATATTTCCTCCCTTAGCAAATGTTCTCTTCATTTTTATGTTCTGTTCAAATAACTTTGTAAGCTGCCAAGGAGACTACTTTGACATATTGGAGTAATACTATGTCTCTGACTCTAAATATTTGGAGATCTGTCTTTGGAGTCTCCCTCTAGAGAAGTTTTTGGCTCTCGTTAGGCTCTCGTTTGGCTCTTGTTAAATTCCAGTATTTTATCATACTTGGGACTTTTTCCCTCCAGCAATTTACTGGGTTATCCTAGGGAAATTGCCAAGTCAGGAGATCCTGAAAATGTTTGGAAGTTTTTTAGTTCATGCCAGAAACAATGTGATGTCCTGGCTCAAAGGAAATTGGGAGTTGGTCTGAGATTCACACAGTTGTGCTGTTTGATTTGGTTTAATTTTTTGTTATGCCAGAAGTCACTGAAGGCTTCAGTGCTAATCACATTCAGGTGGTTTGTTCCTGTTCTCTCTCTCCACACCTGACAGAACTTGCTCAGAATTGCTTATAATCCCTCACCTATCTCTGGGATTGTTATCAGCTTTCCTGGACAGCTTACTGGGGATAGTGTATAAAAGTCTGCAGCCTTCTTTACCATAAAACGAAAGCTGCGTCTATGGTACCTAACTGGTCATGGGATTGAGATAGCTGTGACAGCATGTAACACGGCAGGTGAGATTTAATAAATAGTTTGTTATAACAATAGAAAATCCTACTTGTCATTGGAGGTTTCTAAGCTCTCACAGTTCTAGTTTTTAGTGTCACAGTGTTTTGCTATCATGGATATTGCACTACTGAGTTTATTATTATGTATATTTATTGCTATTGTAAATAATCTTTAGGTACTATTTTTTTTAAATGGCTACATTATACCAAAATGTGTTTAAAAAGAGCTAAAGGGATCCCCTCAGACAGCCTGCCCAGGCCTCAACCTTACCTATAACTGCAGGTAGGCCTCTTACAACAACAGGAAGGCTATTCCCCAAGAAATCTCCTCAGCAATAAAACAAACTAAATTTCTCCCCACCATCCTCCTCAAACAAACTCCGTCAAGACTAAGAGAACAGATGTCTCTTATAGTGTGATATAAAGGTTCTGGCAGCCCAAAGAAAAAAGTATGTTCCAGAGGCAATGGCCCTTCACTCAGAATAGCAGACTCCTTTTCTGTTGTAAATATTGTAACAAGAGCACTCTTACCCACTTTGAGATCTATGGATGAAAGAGCTTCCCCTCAATTTACAGACTGGAAAACTGAGGTAACTAGATGAGTATTTAGCCTGAGCTTCTCAGATGGTCAAAACTGCTGAAGGGAGAGGCAAATGTCTCAGATAGTCTAGGCCCAAGCTATGTGTGGTAGTATATCCCAACCTGGGGGGCTCAAGACTGGTCTAAGGACACAGGAGAAGAGCAACAGGAATGGAATATCCATAAGCAGCTGGGGATCCAATGAAATTGCAAAGTTGTGTGTGTGTATATATATGAAGCCAAAAGAACATACTCCCTTAGTTGGGATCATGCATATAACTTTGGTCTTTGATTATGGTTCCTTCCCCCATCATATAGTATAATCTAAGTTTTATTGGGGTGAGTCTCAGCCATGTCCCAGGTTACAATAGGCACTGGATACATCATTCTGCAGCAAGGTTGGGAGATATGGAAATACAGAATTGGATATTATGTTTTATAGTTGCAGTGTACTATACTTCCTTACCAATTATCCCAATGGCCCTATATACATATTGAACAAAAAAAAAGACCAAGAGAGCCCTGTGAACACCACATAAGAGGATCTTCAGGATAGATGAGCAATTGCATTATACTACTCGGTGACCTTTCCCCAAAAGGAAAGGAACAGAGAATCTCTGGCAGGTCAACAGCAGTTTCTGATCAATGATATTAAAGTTGACACATCCAGCGGCGGCTCCAGGCCCTAGCACGCCAAGTACGTGCTTGGGGCGGCATGCCGCGGGGGGCGCCTTGCCAGTGGACCTCCCGCTCTGCTGGTCGCATGTGGGAGGAATACCAGAACCGCAGGACTGGCGACCGGCAGAGTGCCCCCCCGCAGCATGCCACCGTGCTTGGGGCAGCAAAATGTCTAGAGCCACCCCTGGACACATCTAAGAGACTCATAACAAGTACCTTATTTTTGTCCATTGCACAGAGAAGCTCATTAGCAAGATACACTAAGTATGGTTTTTGTGCTATACCTAGACCTAACACCAAATTGACCAAAGTTGGAGAAACTTGAAGTCTCTAGATATTGCTTGAGTTGTTTTGTCCCAGTTTGCCCAGTTATCTTCCTCCTTCTAAAAAGGAAGATGCCAAAAAGTTATCAAGAATCAGGACTGGACTCTTAAGGGTTTTCTGTTAATATTTAATGTAAAAACAAATACACATGTTCCCCTTAATAAATGAAACAGATCTGTATTGATCATGTGTAACTTTCCTGTGTTCATAGATAGAGCAGGAATGTTCAAATAAATCCTCTGATCTTCTCATCACCTGTCAGATTATAGGTATCTTCCAGCGTCATAATGGTCATCTTGGTTTTGGCGTCATTTTTTGTTTAAATTTTACACTATCTTCTTTCTCTTTGGTAACATTGTTTATAAAAAATAGAATAAAGGAGAGGAGACACTTGTCCCTTTGGTGATTTTAATAGGTTCGTTTCTGCCCTTAAAGTCAGTTATGATTGTCTCCTGTTTCAAGAGCTCTGTTCTTGATTTACTGCGTAGTTGAGATAGAGAGATGGATGAATAGCGAGAGAGAGAGCAGATAAGACCCAGCAGGTAGAATCCAATCAATTATGGAACAGTGATAAAACCCAACAGATAGATGGAATCCATATAATGCCTCTTCTGCTTAGGAAAGCAAAGCAAACAAACACCCACATGAAATTCTCAGTTTTGTTTAAATTCATATTTTCTTGTGGTTGTATTCAATGAACCAAGAACGGGTGTTTTGCTCTTTGGAAGTATTTGTCCTGCTAGAGACAAGGCTGATACTAAGACTCATAATGTGATTTCATATTGTTCTGCCCTTTGTGATCTCTACCTGTTTTTATTGTTGGAAGGATGACTAAGAAGTCTCCTACATATAGTGTCATCAGCATTAGGATTAGAGAAACAACACCTACAGAATCTATTATTCATTAAGTGTAACCAATATATAATTTAAAACAGTAGGTTTTGTCAAATAATGTCAGGTCAGCATAATTTTCTGCCTATTACTAATATCTATAACATCTTTCCCTTACTCAGCTCTATTTAAATATGCAATCGTTTACAGCTTTTGACTATATGTGTGCGCACTCCCAATTTCCAATAGTCAACTACTCCAAATTTTATGCTGACATCAATAGCAAACTATTAAAGACAATATTTCATTATTGGTTTTTCATCCCAAAAGTTATTTACAATTATATACTAAGCACTAATATTAAAGGAAACCATTTAAATGAGGTGCTATCTGCTTTAACAATATGTCTGTCACAGAATGAGATTGTGTTTAAAGATTTTATCAAGAAATGGTTGTTTGCTGAGGTTATGTTTTGTCCATGAAATATGCATTTCATATCTCTTTCATTTCATTAACATAATTTAATTTGTGCTTTGCATTTTGTGCATAATACATATTTGATTTACAAAACAAATATTTCCATTAGAAAATGAATTTCATGCAGGCAAAAAAGCAGAACCAAATGATGTATTGAAGGAAAATAAGAAGAAATGAAATGCATTTTCTCAGTCTATTAAAAAATCTATGGCATTGACAGAAAGTGCACTTAGTGCTACATTTAAAAAATAGCACATATGTCAATGTATTAACAAATAGAATTGGAAATACAAATATTTCCCTATATCAAGCCAAGAATCTCTTTATTTTAATTGAGTTGATTTAAAGGCCCAACTACAATTTAATTTTTATTTCATGATGTGGTACAGTGCCTGGTGCCATTACATCCATGTAGGATTTGCAGTCAGTACACAAATATATTTTATCTTTTTTAAAAACTTTCTATTGACACCAGCAATAAATATTTTAATGGGCTGAAAATGTGAAATCATTCGTTTGCTGATTGTCTTTCAATATTGGGTTGGTGGGGGTGGGAGAGAATCGTGAAACCTGGGTGAGAGAACAATGGAATAATGTTTTTAAAATTGCCATGAAACGGACCCCAGCAAACAATGCTGCAAATGGAATACATCAGATCTACATATCACTGCAAAGGCTGATGAACATATTTAGGAGTTTCACCTCCATGAGATCAGTGTAATGAGAAAAGATTCAGAGCCACTATGTCCAGCTGAAATATTTGGCATTAGCTATGAATAAAACTAATCGAGTTGAGTGTCAAAATTAATATATGCGTGTTCTGGCATCTGAAATATGTGTTTTCCTTAATTTAGTTAAAAATTGGTGAGGATCTGGTGAGAACTTTTAAAGGATCTGATTCTTGTGTGCTTTTCATGTAATTTCCATTTGATTCATTGGATGCACACAAGGGGTGAAATCCTGGTCCCATTGAAGTCAATGGCAAAACTCAACGTTGACTTGAATGGGGCCAGGTTTTCTTTCACCCAAGCAACACAACTCCGTGCCCCTTCTACTCACTGTCTTGAAAATGGTAAAAATATTAAAATGGTCTGAAAGTCTTTTGTGGAAAATCTTTTTTAAAAATTAGGATGGTGCCCATTGTGCAGCACGTGAACAAAGAGCTATGTGCTGCAGTCATGGCTTGCCAACATAGTGGCCTATTGGAGCTTAGTAGTAGCTAGTAAAAATAAGTAGCTTTAAGAACTGGAGAAGCACAAAGATTTTGTGCAGCTACTTTTGCTCTCCCACTTGAATCCTGGACTGAGCAGAGCAGAGAATCCAGGTCACTGTGTGCATCTATTCTCCTAGCTTTAGACTGTGTGCACTGTATCTCTCTCTTGAGCAATAATTCTACGAATAAGGAAAAATCTTTCAACTTACTAAATGGTAAAAAATGTACCAGAAACCTTAAGAGACTATTTTAAAATGGTTGTCAGAGGTGGCCCTTACTGCCTCATATCTCACTGTCTGGAATGGCTCATGACCATGAGTACCAATCTCAGGGCAGAAACCCCAAACTGGTTCTATGTTCCATAATTAGATTTCACCAACCCAGTAAAAAGTGTGAACTCCTAGAGCACTAGACCATGAAGTCACAAGTGGTCCCCTTGGTCATTCCAGTCTATCTTGCCATCCATGCAAGCTGGACTTAGCGATAGTTGGTTGTACACCAACGATCAAAAACATTCAGGTTGTGTCCAGTCCCAAAGGATCAGTCACTTACCCTATACCAATCTGTACATTCGATCTCAAACCAAAGACAACGCTTGGAGCCAATCCGACAGTAAACAGGATTTTTTAACTAAGAAAAGACATGAGAGAGTTAATACAAGGTTAAAGCAGTCAAGCATATATACTCAAATGAGTTACAGTCTACGGTTTCAAAAGGTGACAGAATTGTAGTAATCTTTCAGCTCTGAATATCTTTTAGGGCTAACCCAGGTTGACCCTGGGTATCTCTGTTTCATAGCTCCAGCCCGTGAGAATTCAAACAATAAAAGATGAAAAACTTTCTTGTTAGCTATTTTTATTTCCTTCTTCCAGAATTCAAGATGATGGGATGATCCCTTTTGCATATATCCTGCTCATGTGTGTTAGGGGGTAATTAACAAAATCTTTGTATTGTGATGTCCCACAATGGTCCATTTAATTTTTGATAGGCCTTCTTAATGGGCAGGAGATGACACCTCCTGACTGAGTTCAAAGCTTCAGAACAAATGTTCTTGCTGTTACAAAACAAAAACTTAAATATTATGTTATAGCATGTGATAGACATATTTATAAGGGAGATTAATGCATGCAGGAATTTACAAGCATTTCATATAACACATTGTTATAAGCCAAATACCCACCCTAACCATGCTAACACAGGTGAAACAGACTGGTTTCCAGCAATGAAATTGTCAGTGCTCGGCTGAGGCTTAAAGCTTTGGCAAGAGCGGGCACCTGGTCTGCCAGCGTTCCACCTTACAGAGAGAGAGAGAGAGAGAGGGAGAGGCCTGTGTGTGTGCGTATGTATATCCTCAAACCCATACGAATCCATTGAAGTCAAGTGACTGATACGTGGCTTTCCTTTGCCACTGATAATACTGCCAACTTCATGCATTGAAAAAATGTCAGGCCCAAAAAACCATGAAATTGTCTTAAAAATAATCAAATACAATAATTATTGGGTTATTTAGAGTCACATTTTTAAGTGTTTCCCCACAACTATGAGTTAGAAACTTAACATTAAAAAGAGAAAGCAAGCAAGCTGTGATTTTCACATAATCCGTGACTTCAGAAGCAGGACTTTAAGAAAAAACACCAAATATCATGAGACTTGTGATAAAATCACGAGAGTTGACAACATAATGCTGACTATTTAATCAGCTACTGGAAGGAAATGGAGAATGAACTCAGCAGTGCCAGCCATACTATGCAACAATTTTAGGAGAAGAAATGAAGACTAACTCATCCATTTAAAACTAAAAAGATACCTGTAGAAAGGGTAGAATGTAAATACATTAGCTTAGCTGGAATTTTGCCAGGACTTTGGGACTAATACCCTTACTTTTATGAAAAGTGCTTGGGATAATGACTGACGGTAACTGAGTCCTCTGTGCTGTACCTAAGGCTAATTGAATAGAGTAGGAATACATACTTGAGAACACCAGAGGGAGGTTAGGTGAGGAAAAGGAAGAAGGGGAAAAAGACAGCATGGTAGAGAAGGTTTAACTTTCTGAGAATTAACCTAAATAGACTCCACTTTAATCCTCCTCGCTCTTGCTAGGATCATGCTGAGCGTTGGAGAAGCACCCGCTCAAAGAGAAGAGTGCTGCCTTTCTTCTACTAACTGCAGCCACCAACTCCTTCTTGCAGCCTGTATTGGTCTCCCTTCCAAATATGAAACAAGCCTGACTCAGCTTATCTATAAGCCTATTATAATAACTATACTATTTGAAGAATTCACAGTTCAGGGCCTCAGTCTGTTAGTTATTAGACTTGCAGAACTCAGCATGTGCTATGATCTAAGTTTCACAGCTCTTGCAAGCTCAACTTTTGCCACTGGTGATGTGTCTAGGCTAATACGGTGCCAGGACACTTTCTTGGAGTTGGTCCACTCTGATCCCACATCTCCACTAGCAATTCAGCAGAAAAATTCCTTTGAAGGGGGTCTCATTTATGCCTTCAAAACAAACAAAAAATAGCTGTAGGCTAAACTGTATTCTCATTTACATTGGTGTAAATCTAGAATAACTCTATTGATTAAACCTCAGCTGGCCAGTTAAACCAGCTTCACGGTCCCTTTGAGCTGGCACAAGAAGGTTGTAAAGCAGCCAAGAATCTGGCCTTCAGGGTTTCCTGGCTTGGTTAGCTATGCAACTACAAGGGTGTGTTCACGGTACTGTCCCTTTTAGAGTGAAGTAGGCTTCCTAGCCATTCTGGTGGGGGATTCCTTGTAAGTTTAAGATGATTGCTGCAGAGTGTGTCAAATACAGTGTTTGTTTATGGAGACTCTGTCTGTCCTTTTCCTCCATTGCTGTTTCTCTGATTCTAAAAATAAGTAATGCAGAAAGAAAGTACCTGTTTGCTCTTTCTCCTTGGAATAACATCACCCTAGCCCCACAATTGTTATTGCTAGTCTAGGGCCTAGTGTGGCTCTGAGTAAGGAATTTGGAACTGGGTGCAGCAAACTTACTGCCGTTTTAAGACAAAAAACTCCCTTTTGATCTTTAGTTTACAATCATCAAAAAAGACACATACATTTTCTTCTAATTAAGTCGTCGTACATATTGACTGCTCAGTAAAGTGCATCTTGTGCAAATTCTTAGGTAAATCAAAAATTCGTGTCCTCAGTCCAACTTTTGAAGAAGTGAATAATATCAGCATGATTGCTAATTATATGTCCTCTCTAAGATGATGAAGGCTTTTGCAGAAAAGTTTTAAAACTAAAACCTCACCTACCTTTTGTGGTAATATTAGTGTGTCAGAGTTGGCAGAAGACTTGAATAAAAAATAAAGTATGTCTAAAATATAAAAAGAAAAAAAGCTTAATGTCTGCATACACAAAAGCAATGATCTAAGGGAAATCACCAGTTGCTGTTCTATGAGGTATAAAAATAAACTCTTGTCTCCTTTACTTTTACATCCACTGACAAGTGACTATATTAGCATTAAGCAAAAAAGCAGATGAAAAGTAATGTCTTTTATTTAGCACCTATCTGAAACATGCTTGAGTTTTCTGCAGCAAGTGGGACTGTGAATAGGAGTTTGAACCATGTAATAAGACATTGTGTGACAGTATCTGCCCTTGTGCAGTCACTCTTGTAAGCAACATTTCCACTAACTCTTGGATAACTTCATACTTTCTCATCTTTTTTTTTAAACCTTGTATCATTATAAGATTGTATGTTTGTTCCTTATAGAAATAAGTTAAAATACCTGTCCATCAACTAGTCTGGTGGACATGACTTGTTTTCAATATAATTAAAATTTAGAGCTATGTGTTGTTTTCTAATGAAGCACATGTGTGCTGCAGAGTAGAAAACAGAAATGTGCTGATACAGGAGACTCTACTTGTTTGTTAGCAGTGATATTGGAAAAAATCCATCTCTCCTAGCAGGACAATCTCATCATATTAAAAGTTATAGATTTCTTGCTTAAGCATTCTGCACTAGCTGCAGAGCTGTATAAACTTGCTTCTGCTTATCAGGCGAGCCAACAGTACACAAAAAGAAAATTTAACATCTTTTAACGTTTCTGCCTTCATATGGGAGTTCTTCTGAAATGAGTTCTTCAATTATCCTGATGGATCTCTTTAGTGAGTTGGTACTGTTTTCTGGCTTATAAAACCAGTGCATTACTATGCAATACTGTATATGTAGTATTGAAATGAGACTAACATCATTGCTTTACTACGTTTTAAGCAGAAGTTAGCATGTTATAAAAATTATAAAGACAGACTTCAGAGTTAGGTATTCCAGGGGTGTGTTTTAAAGCCTACATTGTTTTTAGTTAGCAAACTATTCAGTGTGGGTGGAAAGTCAGCTCTCAGAGGTTGCTTTCTAAAATACCTGATGATTGTTAACTGATACTGAACAATAATGAACAGATAAAATATTATATTTAAACCCGATGTGCCCCAAATAAAAAAAGAGAAACTTGATTTACAAAAGGTGACGTAAAATGATTCATTTAATAATAAAGTGGCAACACTGTAAATATATATGCAAAATAAACACTATTACCACTTTATTTTGAAATGAATCTTATATATAGACCGACTTACTAATGAATTGTCAGAAAAGCCATTAATATGCATGAGATTAATTGAACATGCATTCTGAAAATATTTTGGAACATCCATCTTTGGGTTTGAATGTGTAATACTATTATGAAAAAATATTTATATCTGTAATTTTCCAAATTATTAAGCCACTAAGGTTTGCCTATGAAAGAACATTTTAGCAAGACAATTCATAGGTGTCCCATCACTACCTAGTGATCCTTGGTTGCATGTGTGTGTGTGTTTGTTTGTGTGTGTGTGTGTATAGATTTGTAGTCTTTACACTGTAAAAAACTTCAGAATTGTTTGACCCTGTAAACACAAAATTCATGTCTCTCACCCTGGGACAAATGCATTCTTTTTAAAAGCAGCATATGGGCAGCCTTGGACTGATGTTAGTTTATTGTCACTGCTTGATAACATTTAATGGAAAAGATACAAGAGTGCCAAAGAATTTTAATTATTTTTGTGATAAAGTTATATGTTCAGCCTTGAAAAAGTGGAGATAATGCTGGGATTCATTATTATTCCCAGTGTGTTTAAACAGACGACACAGAATGCAAACAAAAGCAGATGAAATTTGAAAAGTATTATCAATATTGCAGATAGCAGATGCCCTTTCCAATCAGAACAAGCATATCTTCTATAGCAACTTTATGGTTGAGTAGTTTATTCATTTCGATTAGAAGGTTGTACGTTTCTAAAATATGTAGATGGTATCTAGAAAACCAACCAACCAGTAGGGTCATTTTGCTTGTTTTCCTAAATTTATTATTTCACTTTTGCAGACTTGATCTGAGGTGCATTAACACAGAAGTGAAATCTTATTATGTCAAATTCTATCTTGCATATGACCTTTCGTGCATTTTACCATGGTTCTGAGAGAGAAATGGTAAGTGATGTCTGTTCTGCGGAGTTTTGCCAGAGTCATCTGTGTGATGGTACAGTTAAAATTGGGCCAGCTTTTCTGTAAAATTTCTCTGTTTGTGGCTGTATAACTGGGAAATAAAACTTTGCCCTGGAGGAAGCATACCGTTGAAAGGTTTATCTTTGGAGCATTTTTTGAAGAAAAATATGAAGACAATTTGGTAATTTTAAAATTAAATACAGATTGGCCTCTTAGAGCATCAAGTACAATTCCATTCCAGGACGTCAAGTCCCCTGATAAAGGACCTTTAAAATAGAATTATTTTTTTTCAGAATTGGCTGTCTAACATTTAGGTTCCTAAATCCAGGCTGAACCAGACCCATTGACACCAACTAAGCATCTGACTAAGGCATTGATCCTGTAACTGAATCCTCACAAGCAGATCTGCGTGGAACTATTGACACCTCAATGGTGCTCGAAGTGGGTGCTGTGGTCTGCCCATCTGTGTTGAGTTGCAAGACCAGGGCCTTTGTTACCTGAGTAAGTGGCCTGATTTTAAAATCTGCTGAGCATCTGACTGGATTTTTAGGATGCTTTTCAGAACTAATTTAGAGAAAGATGATCATATATTTTAGGGTGATATTTTCTAAGCTTTAAACTCTTAATTCAAACTAATATGTTGTCTATTATGAAAGAAAATAAACCTTTGCAGTTGTTTTGCAGCAATATACTCTGCTGAGTTATGAAAACAGAACCTTGAGGCCCCAGTTCTGCAATAGGACTGTAAGCATAGTCTTTGCATGGGTGGATCCTGGGAATCGGGAGCCAAGCTTGGAATCTTCAAAAATATCCTGAAAAATTTACTACTACATATTCTCATGCAAGTCATATTTTCATATTTGCATTAACTTTTTATCTGTTCAGTAACATCCTAGCTAATAAGATATACAGGTGGACCTTACCCATATTTAAAGTTGCAAATCTGTAGTCCACATTAAAGCTGCAAATTAGGGAATCTCTATATATAAGCACATGAACTAAAAACAAGGCTTACTGATAAGAAGGAAAGGAAAAAAATCCTCATTGTAGAGGATTTTAAAAGAAGTGCTTGTGACCTTGATTTCAGGCATCAATATAAGGATAATGAGTTCTTTAAAAAAAAATAGCATGAACATTCAGTGCTTGAACAGCGGTAAAAAAACAACGCAAGAAAAGTCAGCCCAAACCTTACATTTAAGGTCAATGGGAGTTTTGAATGAGTAAGGGGCCATAATGACAGTGAACATTCCCACCAGTGGTTGCTGAGAACCAGGGGGATTGTAGGAAGCTCTGCTATTGGTTTGTTGGTCAAGGTGTACTGTCAGAGTTCTCTCTCTCACTGAATCCAAGAGCCAAATCCTGGTCCCATTGGGATCGAATGGGAATTTAGTTACTAAGGCCCAGATCCATAAAGGTATGTAGGCTCCTAATTTTCTTTCATTCCAGTGGCAGTGAGGAGACAGCACTTAACGTGTAAGGAAAGACGTGCCGGGGCTCACGTAATTAGGTGCTGTGGTTCAAGTAATTTTTCTACATTCATAACTGATGCAGAACCCCAGAGGCGCCAGGGCTATGAACAGTCAAGCTTAGTGGTGCCAGGGCTCAGTGTTAAGAACTGTTTGTGGAGCTGGGCAGAGCTTTTTCCTGTATCCTCCATTTTCCAGGATACTCTTTGTTTGAGTCTTCCTCAGTTAGGTACACACTGGTTTTAAATTCAGCCTGTCTAAGGGGGCACTTCCCCTGGACCAGCAGGAAGCTGCAAAGAAGGAATCTCCCCAAACAAACTCCCAGCTGAGGCGAGTTCATTGGATACAACATGCACAGTCCTATCAATGTCAAATATAGCACACGGCCACTGGTATTACAAAAACCATGTGAAAACAGGCCTTGGACGTGTGAGTAACATAAAGATATTTCATTATAAGTGGCTCTGAAACAAGTGCCAGCAAAGTTTAGGGAAAGCGAGTATGAGGCCCACATCAGGATTTAAATTTTGTGGGCACATGTTTTTATCATCCCTATAAATGCTTAACCCAGGGTTGGGGCTGTAATAAATAAATAACAATAATGGGCTAAGCCAAAACCCCAGATCAGAACGACCCTGACCCTTTTTGGAGCTATGGGTGACAGGATATTTGAAATCTTAACTAGACTCTAGATCCACATGTGGCAGCTTGTGCTTGTCTCCAGTGTTTCTACAGGACACTGTGCTCCTTATTTCTAAAGAACATGGTCCCCCTGGTTTCCCTTTAAATTTGGATTTCCTCTGATGAAGGTGGCTGGCTGATTTTCAAAGTGATTCCTGCCTCTATTCAGCTGTGAGAGTATAGAACCATCAGTTTGTCTCTATCACTCTTTTGCAGGCCAAGCTGGGATTGTCAAGGGCAGCCTTTTGCACTCATGTTATGAGTAATACTTTCTCAGCTCTTCTGCAGAGAAAGGAAGAGACTCAGATGCCTGATTCTCCCAGCAAGGCTCAATTCCTTAGACTCTCCAGAAAGTTATTTAAAAAGCACTAAAGATATGACACAAACTCACTGAGAGGTAAGCACGGAACACAGTGTTGGCAACTCTTGTGATTTTATTATGAGTTTCATGTTATTTGATGGTGTCTTCATAAAGCCCCAGCTCCTATAGTCACTTGATTGTGTAAGAATTTCAGCTTCCATTTAAACAAAAAACATTTCTAGCTTTCATAAAGGCACAAACCCCACAAAGCAAATAAAAAGAACCCCACATTTATTATTTTTAAAAATCTCTTCATTTTTACAAGTATCAAAGGGGTAGCCGTGTTAGTCTGGATCTGTAAAAGCAGCAAAGAATCCTGTGGCACTTTATAGACTAACAGATGTATTGGAGCATGAGCTTTCGTGGGTGAATGCCCACTTCGTTGGATGTGTGTAGTGGAAATTTCCAGGGGCAGGTTTGTATATATATGCAAGCAAGAAGCAGGCTAGAGATAACGAGATTAGTTCAATCAGGAAGGATGAGGCCCTCTTCTAGCAGTTGAGGTGTGAAAACCAAGGAAGGAGAAACTGGTTTTGTAGTTGACAAGCCATTCACAGTCTTTGTTTAATCCTGAACTAATGGTGTCAAATTTGCAGATGAACTGAAGCTCAGCAGTTTCTCTTTGAAGTCTGATCCTAAAGTTTTTTTGATGCAGGATGGCTACCTTAAGAACTGCTGTTGTGTGGCCAGGGAGGTTGAAGTGTTCTCCTACAGGTTTTTGTATATTGCCATTCCTAATATCTGATTTGTGTCCATTTATCCTTTTCCGTAGAGACCAGTTTGGCCGATGTACATAGCAGAGGGGCATTGCTGGCATATGATGACGTATATTACATTGGTGGATGTGCAGATGAATGAACCGGTGATGATGTGGCTGATCTGGTTAGGTCCTATGATGGTGTCGCTGGTGTAGATATGTGGGCAGAGTTGGCATCGAGGTTTGTTGCATGGATTGGTTCCTGAGTTAGTTACTATGGTGCAGTGTGCAGTTACTGGTGAGAATATGCTTCAGATTGGCAGGTTCTCTGTGGGCAAGGGCTGGCCTGCCACCCAAGGCCTGTGAAATTGTGGGATCATTGTCCAGTATGGGTTGTAGATCCATGATGATGTGTTGGAGGGTTTTAGCTGGGGACTGTATGTGATGGCCAGTGGAGTCCTGTTGGTTTTTCCTTGGGTTTGTCTTGCAGTAGGAGGCTTCTGGGTACATGTCTGGCTCTGTTGATCTGTTTCCTTATTTCCTCATGCGGGTATTGTAGTTTACACTACAATTGATTTTTACACTAGCCCTGATTACTTGAAGGGCTGACTCATGATTTTTGAATGCTTGAGATTGGCAGTACTGGAAACGGTGTGACTCTCTTAAATGATGGTAAGAGACTGAACTTGATTTTCAGGATCTGCTTAACTGGCATATGTGAGGGCTGCAAAAGATTAATCTGTGTTGTCACATGAGAGTGGTCAGTGTCCACGGATTCCTGCGATGTAGGGCTGTATTCCCACAGAACGCTGAAATAGGGATGGTTTGAGGTGCATCAGCTCTGTAAACTCGGCTACTCAGATTTGCACAGTGCAAAACATTCCATTGCTGGCTCCTTTCCCTCCTCTGACCTCTCAAATCTTTGGGATGGGATAAGTGTCACTGACTGAAGATCTCCTTGGTCTTAGTCAGCAAGTTTGTTCTTTCCTTCCACAGACCCCTTAGGGGCTGTGAGCAGGGGTAGCGTCTACCCTAATCTTAGCAATAGTCTTTATTGAAGAAAGCCTGATCTACGCTGTCAAGTTGCCAGCAGGGGCTAAGAGCAATAGTGGGGATGGAGTTCATAGAGGCTCAGGTGCTACATAAATCAGTATCTCTGTGCTGACCAAACCAAGCCCTGTGGAAGAAAACCCAGAGAGGTTTGCACAGCCATGGAAGTATGAGATGCACAGTATTCTAACCCAGTTTCTTCATTAATCCCCCCTATCATCCCCAGTATATCTTTCTCTTTCCTTCTGCTGAACATCATTAACTCTCATTGTCTTGTGTTACAGCCGTTATTGTGCATTTAATATAATTCTATAGTGCAATTTTACAATTTACACATACATATTCTTTGACTAATGCATATGCTGGGTGCTGTTGATTGTAGAGCCCCCATAAAGGATCTGAAATTTCAGTGCTTGGAAAAGATTTCACCATGTTTGTGGTTGTGCAGTGTCATCCAAAACACGTTTGATTACTTAACAGACTCACAGAGTAAATGCACTCTATGCATATAAAGGCATTTCTAGAAAGTTCAATGTTTAGTGCTATAAAAAGCTACAGTGCTTAGTCATGTTCTTCCCAGACAACAGGAAAGGGCCTGTGATTACTCCATGCCTTGCTGTGTTGGACTGTGATAACTTTAGGGAAAACTGCGGCCACCAAACATGACAACCTGTGTTGATTGGCTGCGACGTGCTCGCAAAGCCATCTGTTAACACATGTCACCACTATTGGTGTGGGGATGTATTCTATAGCAGACTTAAGTCTGTGTTTCAGAGTTGCTGGGAAGCAAGAGGCACACAAAGGAAAACTGTAATAAGTGCAAAGTATAAATAAATTTACTCTGAGAACTACCAGAGTCAGTTAAATTAGCCCCGTTTAGATATCATTATTTAACCAATAGAGTAAATAAGGTCTGTAGAAGTCCAGCTCTGAATCTGCTTGCTTAGTGGAGTTAGATGAGCGGCACTTGTTGTCTGTTCACTTTAATGCGTGATGTTCATAACAGAAAGACACATTAATATAGACAAAAGCAGACGAAAGAGTCACTAAATCATGCAACTCTTGGTATCCTCAGCATGGGCAAGGGATGGGCTTAGGTCACAGTTCCTGTTTTTGTCTCCTTCATCTGAGGTCTTGAATTGAGCTAGTAAAACGTCCACCCTTCCAATAGGAAACAAAGGTGTGAGGTCTTCAGAGAATGTAGATTCTCCAGTTGTGCAGTTTCAATAGCTGTTTCACCTTGGAGTCAATAATCAGAACTGCAAACATAGAGGTAATATACATCCCTCTGGTGAATTAGAGGGAGGACAGTCTTCCAGATTCAGCAAGATGGGTTTTAAAAATGGAGACACAATGTGGGAAAAACAAAGGGATACAATATGCTTGGAAAAGCATACTGGGTAGAATATCACCCATTGGGTAAGCAGTTTTCCTAGTTATGTGATCTGCAAAGTAATTAGGTGCTACTAGAAACATTTGGGAATATTAACACGGCAAATATAGTACAACCAGAACTGAAAAAGCAGCAAAGAATCCTGTGGCACCTTATAGACTAACAGACGTTTTGGAGCATGAGCTTTCGTGGGTGAATACCCACTTCTTCAGATGCATGTGGTGGAAATTTCCAGGGGCAGGTATATATATGCTAGCAAGCAAGCTAGAGATAACGAGGTCAGTTCAATCAGGGAGGATGAGGCCCTGTTCTAGCAGTTGAGGTGTGAAAACCAAGAGAGGAGAAACTGGTTCTGTAGTTGGCAAGCCATTCACAGTCTTTGTTCAATCCTGAGCTGATGGTGTCAAATTTGCAGATGAACTGAAGCTCAGCAGTTTCTCTTTGAAGTCTGGTCCTGAAGTTTTTTTGCTGCAGGATGGCCACCTTAAGATCTGCAATAGTGTGGCCAGGGAGGTTGAAGTGCTCTCCTACAGGTTTTTGTATATTGCCATTCCTAATGTCTGATTTGTGTCCATTTATCCTTTTCCGTAGAGATTGTCCAGTTTGGCCGATGTACATAGCAGAGGGGCATTGCTGGCATATGATGGCGTATATTACATTGGTGGATGAACCATCACTGGTTCATTCACCTGCACATCCACCAATGTAATATACGCCATCATATGCCAGCAATGCCCCTCTGCTATGTACATCGGCCAAACTGGACAATCTCTACGGAAAAGGATAAATGGACACAAATCAGACATTAGGAATGGCAATATACAAAAACCTGTAGGAGAGCACTTCAACCTCCCTGGCCACACTATTGCAGATCTTAAGGTGGCCATCCTGCAGCAAAAAAACTTCAGGACCAGACTTCAAAGAGAAACTGCTGAGCTTCAGTTCATCTGCAAATTTGACACCATCAGCTCAGGATTGAACAAAGACTGTGAATGGCTTGCCAACTACAGAACCAGTTTCTCCTCTCTTGGTTTTCACACCTCAACTGCTAGAACAGGGCCTCATCCTCCCTGATTGAACTGACCTCGTTATCTCTAGCTTGCTTGCTAGCATATATATACCTGCCCCTGGAAATTTCCACCACATGCATCTGAAGAAGTGGGTATTCACCCACGAAAGCTCATGCTCCAAAACGTCTGTTAGTCTATAAGGTGCCACAGGATTCTTTGCTGCTTTTACAGATCCAGACTAAGACGGCTATCCCTCTGAAACCAGAACTGATGCATTTTTCAGTGCGTTCTTGTGGGTTTATCCCTGCTGGAATCCAGAAGTATTCAAATAAAATGAGAGAGGTTGTTTTTGTATTTCCAGCCTGGCTAGAAGTAGAAGGCACTGGAAATCTCCGGATAAATTGTTCTCTTATGATTTCCTTCCTAATTTTCTTCACTTAAAATGTTCTGAGAATTTTGCATAAGAATACAGGTTTTGTGGTGTGTGACGAACTGGGAATGTTCTTAATGTTTTCTCTGAATACTGTGTTGGTGCCTCAGTGTACCCTAGGCAGTTCTTAAGTATCTGGCAGAGCAAGGGCCAGTGCACCTAAATGCCTGACCCTCTGTCTCCTAGCAACTGATGGCCTGGGTCCCTCCTCTGCAAAGGTGCCAGCTGAAGGTGTTGGAGACAAAGAGATCAGGTGACCTCCTGGCCCGGGAAAGGGGCTGAGCAGAGAGGAGGGGCTGGAAGGGGTTTGTTAGTCTGGAGTTGGCTGGGGACGAGGAGTGAAGTGCAGATGTGGGGGGGTCTGGTTCACTGCCTCCCCAGAATGGACCCGGCCCAGGGGTCCAGTTCGCTGTACCTACAAGCTTTGGGTTAGACCCTGTTCCTGTCATCGAATAAACCTCTGTTTTACTGGGTGTCTGAGAGTCACGTCTGACTGCAAAGTGGGGGTGCAGGACCCTGTGGCTTCCCCAGGACCCCGCTGGGGCGGGCTCGCTGTGGGAAGCGCACGGAGGGGCAGAGGATGCTGAATGCTCCAAGGAGAGGCCCAGGAGGTGAAGACGTGTGAGCTTCTTGCCCTGAACAAGTCTGCTCCAAGGGAGAGGAGGCTCCCGAAAGTCCTGACTGGCTTGGTGGGGAGCAGTTCCAGAGCATCGCCCGGTGACTCCGTGACACGGTGTTTAAACTGAACCTAGACTCCAAACCTTTTGGGGTTCACCCCTCAATAGTTAAAATGACTGAAGAATGGAGGATTAAACCATCTATGAAAGTTTTGTTTAGTTAACATGATGGATTTTGAACATTTAAGTTAGATGTCTACATACTGTCTATAGGTAAAAATAATTGAGAATGTGGTATTGGTTAGGTTCCTTTGCAAAGGCAGTAGCATGGCTGGCAGAAAGCATCTGCAGTAATTGACCCCATCTTGGAACTATACTTTCTTTGCATACCAGAATACATGATTTGGTGCTGGGATCCAGATCCACTGGGGTGTCATCCAGAAAAGTGTTTGCATAAAATTTTAATGGATGGAGGTTAAAAAAAATGTGCAATACTTTTTGACTAAACGAGGAACTGAAAAGTTATCATGTGGAGAGAGAAATGTCAAGTAACCACAGAAATGTTTCTTGCCTGTGACAGCCATTTGTCATGTTTAATGAGTGATGGTGTCTAGTTGTGTGACTGTAAGGAACCACTCTAGTTAGAACAATTTGTGAGACAAAGCCAGTGAGGGACTTTGACCTCTAGCATTTCCACTGTCTTCTCAGGCTTATTTTTGTGTATGGTATATCTGCTAGAGTGATCAAAACCTTTCCTCAGTTACAGCAATATAGATCTGGAGTAACAGCCTGACGTTCAGAGGTGCTGAGCATCTGCAGCTTTCAGTGACTTGAACTGGAACTCTGGGTACTCAGCACTTCAGGCCATAAAGCCATAGAAACTAATGGACTCGCTTCAGATTTATACCTATAGCAGTGAGAGCAGAATTTGATCTGTTGACGTCAGTTGATTTACTCTAGATTTAAAGCCGTGCAAATGAAAGCAGAATCTGGCTACTGGTCTCCACTTACTGTAAGGGTGAGCCTTGGTTTTCTCTCAATTGCATATTATATGTGGAGATAAATGAATGTGTAATGGTAATACGCAGCCTGCAAATTGTATTCATGGTGGTGAAAACACTGTTGCTGTTTATGATAGGAAAAATTAGAACCAAAAGGCCACAGAATGAAATATAATTTGTTAAAAATAGGGAGTAATATTGATTAAAATGAAAAACAGCATTCCAACACTTTACCATATAAAAGTATGTCCCCAGGTTCCTTGCCCTATGATTATACAATAGATTTTAAATCTCTGATATCTACATCAAAATATATTCTATAGCTGTTGGAAACAGCTCTGAATTGTTAACCTTCTCTCCAGGTACTGGAGGTAACACACTGTGAGATTAGATGTATATTTTTTTCAAGATATGCCACCCATTGAGGAGTCCATATTTACATCTTTTGTTGATATTTTTTATAGATTAAAAGAATCTCTTTACTGGGTGATAATTCTGCTAAGTACTATAATTTGCTGCCACTAATATTTGTCTGAGTCCTAGTTTGAAAAATATATTTGAAACCACTTTATAAAGTCTCATAATTGCTTCTTTGTAGAGCTAGTATAATGAGTAGTTTCTTTATCCAGCCTTTATCCTGTTAACCTTAGAGGTGAGTGACTGCTTGCTGGAGTAGTTGGGGAATGTCTTAAAGCTGTTGAGCCATTTAATTTCAGTACTAATTTCAGAGTGGTGACACAGAACTGGCTGAGAAAGCTTTCAGTTATTTCAAAGGTTTTTGGTTAGCATTGAATTAGGACCCGATTCACTAATATGAAATTGAAATAAATGGACATATATATGTTATTAAATGCAGAAATCAATCCACCTATATGTACCCAATCTATATTAAAAAATATTGTCCTGCTGTAGGAGAATAGACACTTTGGCATATAAGAGAGGTTTGGCATCACAAATGAGAACTTCTGCTATAACAATGCTGCTTCTACCCTGCCTGCTCCATTTAATGCTGGTAGGGTAACCAGACAGCCTATATAAGAAAAAGACCCCAAAATTGGGACTGTCCCTATAAAATTGGGATATCTGGTCACTCTAAATTCTAATGTTGCCTTTCTCGCAGAGGTGGAGTAATAATACTGACAAGAGAGTACTCTCTCGTCGGTGTAGTGCGTCTTCACCAGATGCTCTGGAACGGCACAGCTGAATGTAGCGCTGTAGTATAGACTTGTTCTATGACAGATCACTAGTGAAAGGAAGCAATGCAAACTGTTCTGTCAAGTTTTATCCCTGTTTCATTTAGAAACTTTTCTTAAACAGTATATCTTGAAAAACAGAGTATATGTATCTTCCACTTACTGCTCCATCCTATTCAGTCTAAAATTCAATTCCCGACTGTCCAGCATATTATCCTTTTTTTTCCCCTGTCCTTCCAAAAACATGGTCTTATTCTTCTAAATTTCAGTTTTAAAATCTGGATGAGTGAGAGTTCCAGGATGAGAGATGCATTAGCAGAACTGATTTCTCTTGTTGCTAGTTCAAAAGGCTTCAGTATGCAGCACAAATGATTCATAAGTATCCATTGTTCAGAGTTCAGGATAAAGAGTTCAGAATCAAAGCTCTGCTTTAATGTGTGCTCATGTATGGTAAATTGCTCAGGTTCTCAAGTTAGCTTAGAATGCAATGAGAGCTATACAGATGGTTACAGATTTTGCCAGTATTGCAAAAACTTAATGCTTAGTTATGAAGGAAGAATTGTTTAATCACTATAAGAGCAAAACAAGTGATCACTTCAGGCATTTTCTGTGTTGGACCTGATATCAGAGGTGACTCAGCCCCAATGGAAGATCCTGAGAATTAAGCCATGCAGAAATTTGACTGTTTGGCTCTTACCAAATTGTTTATTGAGTGGCCTTTATCAAAGGAAGAAATAACAAGTGCTGCTAATTTGTGGGCAGATTTTTGCATGGGAACATAGAGCTACCAGTGGACAGTGGTTGAGAGGTATTCCAATGTCTAGACCAGGGGTGGGCAACCTATGGCATGGGTGCCGAAGGCGGCACGTGAGCTGGTTTTCAGTGGCACTCACACTGCCCGGGTCCTGGCCACCAGTCCGGGGGGTCTGCATTTTAATTTAATTTTAAATGAAGCTTCTTAAACATTTTAAAAGCTTTATTTACTTTACATACAACAGTAGTTTAGTTATAGACTTATAGAAAGAGACCTTCTAAAAACATTAAAATGTATTACTGGCACGTGAAACCTTAAATTAGAGTGAATAAATGAAGATTCAGCACACCACTTCTGAAAGGTTGCCGACTCCTGGTCTAGACACATGTCCAAATGTTTGTCGTCAAGTGAACTGTGCCCAGTGTTGCTGCTTTCATTGCCTTCTTTATCTTTCATTTTAATGTTTCATAGATCTGAGGTACTGTCACTGTGGAGAAATACTATGTTTTCTCTCGGCATCTTGTATCATGGCTGAGCATACTGAATGGGCTCTCTAAAACCTTTGTTATCAATGGAGTACAACAAGCCCAATGCAATCATCCTTTCAATTATCTTCTTCATCTCAAGTGACACCAGATAAGTGCTGGGATAGTATTCTTTGAACATTTCAGATATTGTTACTTGCTTTTTGGCTATAAATATATAAATACTGGATAAAGATGAAGATAGCTCATGTTTTACCCTTTTTATTCTCAGACAAAACTATGCTTGATCTACTAAATGGTTCTCTCTCCCATCTCCTTAGTTTCACTTCTTGAGGCATGGGGTGATGATAGGACTATTGGGCTAAATCCTGTACATTCCACTGGGAGTTTTGTCCAAGCAGCAATTTGAGTGAAAGCCGAGAGCCTGATTCATTGTTGCCCTGTAGTGTTGGCAGTCACTTATACCAGTACAAGGTGAGTGGAAATTGCTTCCATTCCAATTTCACAAGGATTTGCACTGCTGTGAAGGACTATGTCGGGCTCTGAGTAAGGAGGTCAACCTTTGGCCCACCCAGTTAAGAGATACATTCCTGATCCATTTGTTTTTATTTGCAGCCATGTTGGTGGATTATTTTTACTTGATCAATGCAGTTGACGGCTGAGTTAAAAACCACTCCCTGGTCTGGATGTTGCCCTCATCTTTATTGCATTTCAAACCATAGTGGCACTAACAAGCAGACAGAGGAGGCTGACTTCGCCTCTGCTCTGGGTAATTTCTCCCCTCCCAGTTCATGCAGGGGATATTTTAAGATGTTGCTTTGTGTGTGGCAAGTGCACTTACTGTAAAAGTGGTGGGGATGGAGAGTTGTCCTTGTTTGTCATTGAACTGACATGGATGGAGGTTCCAGACAGTCTGTGCTGGTCGGGGCAAGCTTGATTTTATGATTCTCATCAGTGGCCTCCGTGAAAACTTTTCAGTCTTTACCTTGTAGGGGAGAAGGACAAACGTTTGACATTGTGCTATTGAATTCAAAAATTGCAGATGTTTTGAAGTTTGAGTATCTGAGCTAGTGTAATGAGAATTGTGTGGCTTCCTTGTTTAGGACCCCCCCGCACAGGAGCCAGACCTGCTGGCCGCCTGCAGCATCACCGACCAGACTTTTAACGGCCCAGTCAGCGGTGCTGACCGGAGCCACCAGGGTCCCTTTTCGACTGGGTGTTCTGATCGAAAACTGGACACCTGTTCACCCTACCTCTGAGTTACTGTCAGCAGATTCAAAAAGTCAGCAAAAATGTATCCCAAATCTGGAAATAAGCAGAGATCATACAACAGTGTGATCTCTGAAGAGGAAGCAATGTGGTTGTTGAAAGATAATTCTGGGAGTCAGTACTGGGACCTAGATTCTCTTCTTTGCTCTTCCATAGATTTCCTGTGTGAATTTGAGAACATTATATGGCCTTTCTGTGACTTTGTTTCCCCATTTGCAAAACAGCCATCATAGTTACCTAACTCACAGGGGTATTGCGAGGATTCAGTTACTGATGGAAATGCTATAGAAATACCTACTCATTTTATGTAACAGCTTAAATTGCACAGATGCCGCTGGCTGATGTAACCACCAAATTGAGTGTGAGACAGCAAAGTGGGAAATGCAGACATCTACCCAACAGGTGCTAGTTTTTGTTTCACTGTATTCAGTTTCATTTAAATTCTTTTATTAATATCTGTTTTGGTTTTAGCTAGTCAGATTCAGGAATTAGGTCTAGTAATGGACATTCAGAGAGCCAGTGTGCTTTAGTGGAACAAGCATGATGCTAGGAGCCAGGAGCTCCTGAGTTTTAAATCCTAGGTCTAACACTGACTTTCTCCATGGCTTCGAACAAAATACTTTCTTCTGCCTGTTTCTTCATCTGTAAAATGAGGACACATACCCTCCGGCACCTTCGGGGTGTTATGAGGGTTAATACTTTAATATATGTAGAGTGCCCTAAAACCACAGTATGCAGTTCAGTGTGAGGACTGCACAGTACTAGAAAAGGAATGGTATATCCTTATCAGCGTCTCTTTCCCCTTTCTCAACGCTAGTATGTATGTGGTACACTATTCATCCTGTTGTCTATCTCTGTGTTTCTTTTCCTAAACGTCTTACAGTCTAAAGGGTTTTTGTGCATACTGTGTGCAGAGGGGATAACACATAATTGTCTTTCTTTGTGGTCTGTGTTGTGCTCCCCATTGTTGCTCATTATTCTATATGGCATAAATAGTGTTACAGTAACAGGTTGATACGTTTAAAGTTAATGAGCCACTGATCAGCATCTCAGAAGCTACTTAACAAAAATGTGCTTATGTCGATTTTCTTGTATTCTTTAATACATTTTATTAATTAATGAAATCGAAGGGTCTTTTGTACAGTATGTTGGAAGAATGTTATTCTACTGCACTGTATAATCATTATTGCCATTAATGTGTTACTCTATCACTAACGTTAATCTACCAAAAGAAACACATACCTTGCCCACTTAGCCCATGGTGTCTTTCAGAAAGATGTATGATGGGCTGCAAGAGTCATTAGGTTAAATACTCACTTCTCTGAACAGTGATAAACAATCCAGTCTAAATGGCCAGAGCAGTCAGGAGGCTGCTTTTAGAGACCCTTAACATACATAGATTTAAAAATACACATGCGGTTCTTTTCTCTGTTTATGTGGCACTGCCTTTATGAATGGCTCACTGTCTTTGGAATCCGCACCTCCCTGAGGATAAAGTGCAGAGCAAATCAGTTATGCATACAGAAGAAGGGACATTTTCATACTTTGCCTTTTCATTTAGATTTGATTCCTCAGAAAAGCTGCTTAAAGAGTTTTACAACTGCTTTGATATAGACTCTAATTATGAAAAGGTAGCCCCAGTAAATAGCATTAGGTGAAAAGAGCACAGAAGGGGTAGGGCAAGGGAAACCTTGACTCTCTCAATGCTTCCAGAGGGTGAGTCTGGAAAGCCACAGTTAGTGTTACAAATTCCATGGCAAAGCTATTTTAGTGGCTTTTGAGAAAGGGATGCACGTCAGTCTTATTGTAGTTCCATGGGGAAATAGGTTCCACATGCAGAAGGGGAGGAGAAACTGGAGTGAGGCATCTGTCGTTCTCGTCCAGGGTTTATGATCTCTTAAGATTAAAATGAAATACACGAGTTTGTCATTTCAGAAGTTCTGATGTTCTTCTTCAACCAGCATCTTAAGGTGGCTGGAGTCTTCTGTATCTTATTGTAATTATTTGTGATTTGCAGCCTTATTGATTTCTCTTGTATAAAACATACAAGGTCTGTTCTTTTACTGTGAGTGGTATGAAACAGCTGTTCATGTGTTGCACTGAATTTAATGCACATTGGGATAACAAAGAATCAGTCTCAGAGGGGACTTCTTTTGAGATGCGACTAGCTTTGGATTTATATGTTTTATTAGATATCAGAGCATTTTCATTGCAGCTATCGTTTAGACCCACTAGATCGCCAATAAAACTGAGAAACACAGAACTGCAACACTTACAAAATGCAGTATGCACACACAACCTGGATCAACCTAATTTCAGCATAGCAAACACAAAACAAAAGCTGTATATGACTTCTTAGCCTTTGTGCACATCTGCATTATTATAAATGCTAATATAATTCTGCAATGATAAATAATTAAACAATTATGGTCATGAATCAATAAGTTTAGCACATTTTTTCATCAGCAAATTGTACTGTATAAACAAGAAATATAAATTACCAAGTCTAATTTTCACTGAAAATTGTAAGCATTTTATATCTAATAATTAAAAAAGTATTAGAATTCAATGTAAGATACTTAGAACTTTAAAATTTTCCAGTTTTAACCAAACACCATTAAATTGTCGTGTTTTATGTTTCTGAATCTGATTAACATTTTGAGATCTGACTTTTGTAATCATTCTCCCCTTCCCCCTCACATCTCTGGTTGTTCCTAAACACAATTTCTAAGCTGGAATCTAGCTTCACTTGACCCCATTTAATTTCCTTTTAAAAGAAATAAAGATGTTATAAAACCTCTTTTCTAATATTCTATTGAAAGAGCCAGATATTTTACTCATGCTCTAAGCAGAATCATAGAAATGTGCGTCTGGAAGGGACCTTGAAGTTGTCCAATCCAGTACTCTGAACTGTGGCAGGACCAAGTAAACCTAGACCATCCCTGACAGGTGTTTGTCCAACCTGTTTTTAAGAACTTCCAGTGATGGGGATTCCACAGCCTCCCTTGGAAGCCTATTCCAGAGCTTAAATATGCTTTTAGTTAGAAAGCTTTTCCTAATATTTAACCTACATCTCTCTTGCTGCAGATGAAGCCCATTAGTTCTCGTCCTACCTTCAGGGGACATGGAGAACAATTCATCACCGTCCTCTTTTTATAACAGTCTGTTATCAGGTCTCCCCTCACTCTTCTTTTCTCAAGACTAAACATGCTCAGGTTTTCAGCGTTTCCTTATAGATCAGGGTTAGCAAAGCTTTTGTCATTTCTGTTGCTCTCCTCTGGACTTTCCAATTTGACCACATCTTTCCTAAAGTGTGGCACCCAGAACTGGACATGGTACTTCAGCTGAGGCCCGACTATTGCCACTTCCTGCGTATAGTACAATATGAAGTGGCAGGGAGGAAAGCTTTTACAAACACATTAGTATTTAATCCAGAGTTGTTGGATTGACTCTAACCTTTCCAGCTATCAGCTCTCTGGCATTTGTAAAGAACCCATCACCCCAAATATCTGGTACCTACCTATATCAGACATCTTGGTTTTTGCGTTATTTTTTTTTCGTTCAGTAGCAATAGGGCTAGTTAAACCTAAGTCCAGTATCTCTACACAAGTGTAATATTTTCTCTCCTTAACTAGATCATACACATACTAATACTATAAACAAACAAGGTGATAGACTTAGAGATACTGGGGCAAATTAACTCTGCTGGAACGGCATTGAAATCAGTGGTGTTGCATTAGCTTACACTAGGGTTGAATTTGATGTTCTCTTGACCTGTATTAGAAATGAAATGTGTTTTCTGTGTATCTGTGTTTAATTCTGTAGCTACCATCCCCAAACTTTATATATTCCAATCCACTCTGACAGTACAGTTATTGCTCATTTGCCTTATAATACCATAGAATGCATCTCTCTCTCCCTCTCTCTCAACTTGCACACTATTCAGATCATGGACCTCTCTCTGCAGTTTACAGTCAACTCTCATGCAGATTTATCACCCTACATTGTAACTTTTGTAATGAAGGCATGTTTAACTGGGATTCCCAGTGGGTGGAAGATGGAGGACTAGCTTCTCTGTAGGCCTCAGTAATGCTGACCCTGTATTTTCTGACTCTCTTTTCCCAGAACAATCACTGTATAATATTGAGTCTAAGAGTCTTGTTGGCTTTCAATCTGCAGAAAAATCATGTTTGTTCCTCTCTTTTGTGTATGCCATGAATGATTTCTCTACTTGACTGTAACCCTTTTCTTATCCCTGCCCTATGTATTCATTAATACAATTTTTTAAGGCTTGAAGGGATCATTAGATCATTTGGTCTTACTAGGATAGGGGTCGGCAGCCTTTCAGAAGTGCTGTGCCGAGTCTTCATTTGTTCACTCTAATTTAAGGTTTTGCGTGTCAGTAATACATTTTAACGTTTTTAAAAGGTCTCTTTCTATAAGTCTGTAATATATAACTAACCTATTGTTTGTATATAAAGTAATTAAGGTTTTTTAAATGTTTAAGAAGCTTCATTTAAAATTAAATTAAAATGCAGAGCCCCCCAGACCAGTGGCCAGGACCTGGGCAGTGTGAGTGCCACTGAAAAACAGCTCGCATGCCACCTTCGGCACGCGTGCCATAGGTTGCCTCTCCCTGTACTAGGAATTCTGTGGTTTGTGTTATATGGGGCCCTGTTATGGTATAATGGGAAATTTCCTTTTTCCTTTGATGTGTTAATTTGTATAGCAGGTGTGGAAGGTGCTGGCTTAATAGCATTGAAGACCAGGTTCTTGTATTACTCCACAGAGTTAATATGTTCTGATCAGTAGCTGTATATATTCCCCACACTTCCCCTCTTCGCCTCCAATATGATCCATATGTAACCTGGAGGGGGAACACTGCTAGCAGAGAAAAGGAATATCTGCCTCCAGTCAGTCTTGGGCCCATCTGCCGGGACTGCCAGCATAATCATGGTTCCATGATACCTACCACCTTTTTGCATACAGGCCTCCGAACAGCCACAGCTGTGACTTCCATTCCTACTAGCCTGGGTGCATTTGAACTGACCCCCTACAGGTGAAAGGCTCAGTATCCCTTTATTAATCATCTGTGTCCCCGGCGCATTCTACTCCAAACGTGCTTAATATTGTAGCAGCAGGGGAGTCCGGCAGAATGTGGCCAGATCACATTTTCTAAAAAGTTTTAATGCAGCCAGAGCTCTCCCATGGCTGTACCTGCCTCACCTAGAGCTGGAGACTGGCAGTGCCTCCCACCATATTCAGCTCCCTTCCCCACAGTCTCTCTCTCAGCCCCAACCACCTGCAACCTGGCTGGGTGGGAAGGAAGCCCATTGCAGTATATGTAATGGGGGGAAATGCACTTGGAATGCCAAGTTACTTCTGCACCCAGTGTTCTTCTGATTTGTGGCAACTACCTGGGTAGAGTTTGCTAGTGAAATGCTGTAGGGAATGTACTGTGCCTTTCATGGTGCTGGACTTCCGTTCTCTCTCCCTGGAGATGGGTCGCTTTATTATGGTATTTATAAGAATGAAAAATAGTCACCCATTCTTGTTTCCTCCTGTTAAGTTCTCAAATGAATACTGGTAACTCTTTACCATGCTTGATGGCCAGGCAGGATCGATTACTGCAATACACAAGCCCGTGTAATGAAACAGAAAGCTACAGTTCTTAATAAAGGTTTGGCTAGGTTGTGTCTGGCCCTAGTATAGATGTGAAGGAGTGGCATTGAATGTCTGTCTCCTGCCCCTTGTACAAAGGCCAGTGACAATAACAGTCAACTCAAGAGAATTCTATCCTTGCTATTGAAATCCATAGAATGCGTCATAAATTCTATGGGAAAGGTTCTCTGTTAGATTCTGTAAGATTTTAGAATAATTTTTACAGCTCCCTGTTGGTTTCACCCCATTAAAATCTATAGGATGTTTCCCATAGGACCCCAAAGGAGGAGACATGGCCATGGTCCTGCCTGACTCTTTACTTACATGGACTTTCAGAATTCGGAGAGTGAGCTGTACCATTCATAGGGATAGAATTCTCATGAGTTCTGGAGGACGGTTTAAAATCCCTGTGGAAAGGGCTTTGGGGTCATTTTCTGAAAATTCTCTAAGACATTTTGGGTCTCTAGGAGGATGCATCACTGGACCCCCCAGAGCATATTGTCTTCGTTATGGCTGGTTAGAAGCAAATTCCTTCCAGGAACTGAAGATTGTGCAATATGTCCTGGAAAAGATAATTTCAGATAAATTTGCATCAGGGGCTCAGAACTGAGAAAGGCTTTCCCCACCATAATCTGGAAATGGTTAATATACTCATTATAGGTTATTGTCGCTGGCCTTTGTAAAAGGGGCAGGGGAGAGACACTCAGCCCCGGTCCCTCACATTGGGAAGCTGGGGGAGCTGTGCCTCCTGGGGTGTGTACCACTTGCTCTGTACATGGTCTGAAGGAAACAGATTTTATTGAAACCAGTTATAGTACTTAAAAGTTGTGTATGCTGTCTCGACTGCTGATATTTTTTGTTAATGTTAACCTAGGAACCAAAACTTGGTTGATGAAAAGGATGGTGCTGTATACAATAATATTCCACTAACTGTAATGATATTTGGGCCCTATGATCCTATTCATGCAGAAGGGGCCAAGAGCCCTCTCCATGGGGAAGCAGTGACTATATGGCATGCTCCAACCAGGCAGCAGCATGGGACATCTGTTCCTTTGTTGTTCTGTGTGCTTAATGGAGTTCAGAGAGGCTATTAAGGGGGCAGCTTATTTCTAGAGCATTCTCTTGTGGCAAAGGGGCATAACTTTCACTGCAGTTTGCTCTGGAAGTTAATTCTGACTCACTCAGTGCTAATTCTCTTTACATGCTTGGTCACCTTTTTGGCTGCAGTATGTGTGTGGTGGCTGCTGGGAGACCAAAAATGATGTGGCAGTTAAACTAGTCATGCTGCCATTGATGTGAGATCTGGAGAAATTACATGTATAATACCTAAATCCATAGGGTTTGGCACCTTATACCTGTAATCCTTGGCCTTAGGTGTGTATTGGGGAACATAAGCCCTGCTCCTTCTACACCATCACTTTTTTGGCATAAGCAGGGGCCAGGGGCTGCTCTAGACATTTTGCTGCCCCAAGCAGGGCGGCATGCCATGGGAGGCGCTCTGCCGGTCGCCAGTCCCGCGGCTCCGGTGGACCTCCCACAGGCGTGCCTGCGGAGGGTCCGCTGGTCCCGCGGGTCCATGAGAGCCACCTGTCGCCCTCCCGGCGACCGGCAGAGCACCCCCCGCAGCATGGCACCCCAAGCTGGGGTCTGGAGCTGCCCCTGGGAGGGGCTGATATGGCACACCATCGAAGGGGTGTGAGGGGAATGTCCCCATCTATGCATCATCCTCTCTCCATATCACCTGAATAGGGGTTTTCAGGTCCAAGCTGAACTTCTGCAGTCCCTTCTCTTTCCTTAAACCTCTTACACTCACATGAGTATTGCCACTCCCAGTGGAGGTATACATAAATTATAAGACAATAGACATCATTGTTAGGGCCCTACCAAATTCACAGCCATGAAAAACACATCATGGACCCTGAAATCTGGTCTTTTGTGAGCTTTCACCCTATACTATGCAGATCTCACAGAAGAGACCAGCGTTGCTCAAATTGGGGGTCCTGATTCAAAAGGGAGTTGCAGGGAGGTCACAAGATTATTTTAGGGGGGTCACAGTATTGCCACCCTTGCTTCTGTGCTGCCTTCAGAGCTGGGTGGCCAGAGCAGTGGGTGTTGGTTGGGCGCCCAGCTCTGAAGGCAGTACTTGCCAGCGGCAGCACAGAAGTAAGGGTAGCGATACTGCAACGCCCCCTACAATAACCTTGAGCCCATCCCCCCAAACTCCTTTTTGGGTCTGGACCCTTACAATTACAACATTGTGAAATTTCAGATTGAATAGCTGAAATCATGAAATTTACAATTTTTAAAATCCTATGACCATGAAATGACCAAAATGGACCCTGTATTTGGTAGGGCCCTAATCATTGTGTTGGAAGAGCTTCCATGTAGATTTTAGCAGGTAGAGTGCTGCAACTGTATCTAACTTTTATCACCAGGCATTTAGCCCTGTGTATTTTGCATATCGAACTCCTGGGCAGTAGATCCATTTTCACTTTTGCCTGTGCACATCTGAGTCAGAATCCTTCCCATGCCATCAGAAGTCACATAAGGTGCAAACAAGGCACCATCATCTTTGCTGATTCTGAATTTATGGCTGGTTAGAAGCAAATTCCTTCCAGGAATTGAAGGTTGTGCAATATGTCCTGGGACAGATAATTTCAGATGGATTTGCATCAGGGGCTGAGAACTGAGAAAGGCTTTCCCCACCATAGTCTGGAAATGGTTAATATGCCCATTGTTTTGAGATGGGACTTCCCCCAATAAAGTGTTAATATTTGTTCACACTATTTCAGATACCCTGTTACCTTTGGTATCTGAGACCATCCTGCCAAGGGACCAAGGACATTCTTCCCAGTCCTAATGCTTATTTGACAAGGAAATAGTCATTTGCATCACAGGGAAATCTTAATAAAATGTTTTTAGAAAATGAAATAATAATAGTCACAATCATCTTGTATTTTGCTTGCAGTGCGACTTGGGGAAATCTGTTCTGAGTATGGCACTGCACTTGGTTCCTTGCCTAAAACAGAGACATGCTCCCTTGGCCCTTCCATCTCCTCTCCTCCCCTGCCTAAACTTTCCATCTTTTGATAACTAGGAGAAAGGAAACTACGTATGGAAGCTGAAGAGCTTCACTTTGGGTTTCTTCCTCCCGCTGCTGCTGCTGCATCTGCTTCTCTTCCTCTCATTTTTCCAACATGCTGTATTTCCATTTGTGGGTGGATGTGTCTTTGCCTCTGATGCCGATGTCACTATTCTTGTGGCATCCAGATTTTGTTTTACTGTATGGCTCTTAGCAACATGTTTCTTGCATTCTGCTCATTCTGTTTTAGAGTTCACACTTTCAGAGCCTAGAGATATAGATCATGCTACATACTTGGTTTTTAAGCTTTTTTAGTAAGACAAAGCACACACTGAATCTTTGAATTAATACACTTTCTTTATATGGAGTGTCTCATTTACAACGTAGTCTGTGTTCACATATACTCAGACTCCAATGTGAAAAATCCACAACAAAGCTCTCCACAGGCTGTATGTGAATTTAGTTTATATGGGTTAAAATGTATAAAAAATTTCAAATTAACATAATTTCTCTGCTTGTAAAATTCTTTGTCCTTAGAGGATCTGACAGGACAACATCCCTAGGAACTTAATGCTTGCCTGTTTCTTTTAGAAAGATTTGGGACCTGTGGAGTGGTGGTATTACCATCAAAGATTTTATGATGTATTTATTTATTTTGAAGATGTTCTAAAAACACTTAGATTTAGCTTACAAAACTGGATTACATGATGCACAGCAGGTTTAAAAAATATTTCAAAGATGTTGCTTTCATGCTTCAGATCCTTGAAAAGCTAAATACATTCACTTCTGAAACTAAATCTTGGTTTTCACTGTACAAAAAAATAAGAAAAGTGTTTAATAGCACATATGGCATAATTTCATTTGACATCTGTTTTGTAACAAACAATATTTAGCTCACTTATTTGCTGAATGATACAGTACATACTGCAAACAAAAAGTCCAATGAACATAGTTTGTAATATATCAATATTTATTGCAAAAGAATGCAAAACTTAAACATTTAAGCATATTATTGATTGTAATATGCAAAACATTGATTACTGCATGCTGCCAATGCAAAGAGCGTCTACTGCATGCCTTATGGGGTTTGAAAATTAGGTAGATTTCTGAAAGAATAACTGATATCCTCCCACTGGTGACATTTAGGCTTATGCCCTCTCAACCTAATTTGTGTCATCTTATAGGAGACAGCTGTCAATATATTTAGGATAGTTTAGCTCATAACAGCAAAAATGGTGAGACTATTGACTTAATTGCATGGCATGATTGATTCTAATAGAAACAACATTTAAAAACTCAAAATGCACTTTCTGTTGTCAGACCTAATAGAATACCATAATGAATTGAAGCTTCGTACACAAATACGTTATACTTTCTGAACGGATTAGTAAAGGACAGCAGTGTTTTGTATAGTGTTTTATTTTTTTAAAATTTGACTCTAAAGTTGAATTAACTGATTTGTTTTAAATAATATTCCAACCAAAAGAACTAACACAGGAACATAATCAGATATCATCACGATGTACTGGTTTATGATGATGATGATAACTGAAATAACAAAAGGATACAATCGTATTGTTAACAAAAGAGAGAAAGTTTCAGGTAAATTAGTTGAAGGGGCTGAAATAGCCACTCTTTGTTGCTGTATGCGATTGCAATGCTTTGAAATTGCTTTGTATTTCTCTGGTGGTCTGACTAGTACGATGACATGGATTTGCAGATAATGAAGTACATCCAATTCAGCACCTTCTTAATGTAGTTCTAGGGTTTGGCAAGACAGCCAGCAGGCTGTGTGGTGAACAATGTGGAACCCAGCTCTGACAATTTCAGTAAACAAGTCGCTTTCGGTTCAGCCATCTTAAAACTAAAAAGAATACTCAGGAAGCAGATGACTTACTGTGCTCGTACAGCAGCACCTAGATTCAGGCAGCCTACCTTGAATGGAGAGAGGGTGTGATGGTAACACTGAGAGTTGGTAGACACCATATGGCCTCTGGGTAGACTGACCTGGGCTTGCCCACCCCTTTATGACCAGCGAAACCCTAGACTGTTTCTTATCTTCTGATTATTTTGATTCTCTGTTGTAGTGCCTTGCTCATCCAGGGCTGTCGGCATCTTATTATGTATTTTTTATTATGATAGCACCTAGAGGTCCTTGCATTATTGTGCTTGGCACTGCATGAGCACATAACAGAGATGGTCCCTGCTCCGAAGAGCTTCGATCTAGGTATAGATCAGAGACAACAGATAGATCCAAAGGGCAGCACCATGTAATGCTGCCTCTTACCGTCTTTGCAGCCATGACTAATTCATGGAACACCATGGAAAATTATTTAAAAATGAGGTTCCTTTCTCTGCCACGTCCCCTTTTGATGCTACCACTTAAGGGTGCTGGACAGCCATTGTACAGTGGGGGTGCTGAGAGCCATTGAACCAAACTGTAAACCCTGTATATGATGAAAACCACTTCAAGCCAGGGGGTGCGGCAGCACCCTGAGCTCCAGCACCTATGCTACCACTGCCTCTTCCTGCCTCTGAGTTAATATTTTCCCCCATTATTTCCATGATAAGCTTTTCTGAATTTATTTCCAGAATAATTGGCCATCTGAATATCAGCCTATCCCCACTGGCTCTACCTCACCATCCAGTTTGTTAGCAGCTGGTAGGGTGCAATGGCATGGAACAGCCACTGTGCACTCAGCAATAACCCAGATGCAGTCTGAGACATGGATATTTGCTCTATGAAGAGAGGGAATGGTATCCGGAAGGCTTCTTCAGAAAGTGGTGTGGGATCCTTAGCTACCAAAAATGGGCATAAAGGGAAGTTGAACTGTAATGTCTCATTGAAGGATGACGCTCAAGCAGTGGAGCCCCTCCATCCAGAATTGAGTTGCAGTTAGTTCAGTTGCAGTACTGATTATATGCCCAAATCCCAGTTTAGGAATCAAACCCGTCTGGATTTAAAGCTAAGAATTCCTGCCATATATATATGTTTCTAGGGCAGCATTGAGTTGCTATGGGTTAACCCCTTTGCCTTCCTGGGATTTTGCATACTTATTTCTCTTGTTAGTTACAGTAGAACACTAGCAGCTCACCATTCACAGGCTCAGAATCAAAGATTTAGTGCACCTCTCCTTAGACGCTGTTTCCCTTTTTACCCCATGCAGTCAATTTTCCCTTAGCTGCTGTAATTTCACTATGGTACAAATCTAGCACTTTCCCACCTTCACAATTCTGTACTCAACCTCAAGGCTGCACATCTCACACTTTAAATAAAGATGCTCTGCAGCTAGCAGCTCAACACCCATTGATTTTTTTTTATGATGATCTAGCAATGTTTAGGTTCTATCAGGGATTAATAAATTGTTACAGACTAAATGCTTTTTCCCCCCTTTTGCGGTAATTAAAAAGGTATGGATACAAGATTGACCAGTGTAAGTTCTGCAAAATTCTAAGCATTACAAAACTGGAATAAATATTAATACTTCTTTGGAAGCATAATGAAATGCTGTAGACATTTGGGGGGTGGGAGTTGGGGGGGGGAAGCCAGCAGAAAAGGGGAAAATGTTTTTTATAGACCTTAATTACTGCAGGGTTGTTAGTAAATTTACTGAATTGCAAATGTAAAAGATTCGGATGGCCTGAGTAAAACCACATACTTAAGCCTTCTAAATGAACATTTCTGTTTTTTGAGTAATTTGTACCATCTGTGTCAAAATTCTGAGCCTAAAAAGAAAAAGCAGTGGAACAAATGTTGGTTCCATAAAACAGTCCTGGTTCATTGTTGAAATTGTCACACATTAACATTGCAGGCCATCTGGGTAGACAAAAGACTCTAACCAGATTGCTAAAATGATTTTATTGGTCTGGTATTAATCAGTATGTGGCATAATATTTAAGCAAAAAGAAATGATGAGGTGAAGTGGAGTGCCTTTAACCACCCTAACTATGCAATAGTTGCACAATGAGTTTATTACACCATGGAGTGCTAGGTTTTTAAGCAAGGATCATAATTCTAAAATGTAAATAACAAGCTATCTGATATTTCCAATTTACATTTTAAAATAAAATGTGAAACTTAAAGAAGTAATGATTGTTGGCATATTGCAATTCAGAGATTTAAAGGCCACAGCATGGTTATATTAAATTGCGGTATACCCACAATCATGTTGGAATTAATTTTAATTTCTTTTTGTAACATTGTAAATCAGATTACACTTCATCTCGAAGAATCCCAAACCCATGATTTACAATTGATTTCCAACATTCTGCCCTGTTGTGCACAATGCAGCAGCTTGTCTCCTCTCCCATATCTGGAAATGGCTGTGCTCCTTCTTAGGCCTTGTCTACACGAAAGGGAAAAGTCAATCTAAACTACGCAATTTGAGTTACGTGAATAGCGTAACTCAAATCAACGTAGCTTAGATCTACTTATCGTGGGGTCCACACTAGGCAACGTTGACGGGAGATGCTCTCCCATTGACTCCCCTTACTCTTCTCAATCAGGTGGAGTAAAGGAGTCGATGGTTGAGTGATCAGTGGTCAATTTAGTGGGTCTTCTAGACCCACTAAATTGACTGCCAATGCATTGATTGCCACAACATCGATCCTCTGGTAAGTGTAGACAAGCCCTTAGAAGTACTTACTGGCTTCCTATCCCTTCAGAATCCACTAGAGCAACTTCTCCTCTTAGTCTTAACGATCATCCATGGATTTGCTTCCACTCCCATGTCTCAAGCCCCACCTCTTTCTATGGCATAGTTCTTTCCCTGTGTTCCTCAAATACCGAACATCCATCTTCACCTCCTTCCCCACCTTCATCAACCCCGTCTTGAACATCGTTCTTGCCTCTCTGTGTCCAGCTGACTCTTCACATAGCATTGCAAGACCCTCCTCTTTTCTCTAGATTTTGACATCTAAATAGCATCAATAAAGCAATGAAAACCCCTTACCCCTTGCACTGTTTCCAATGTGTTCTCCCAAGATGCCCCCTGCACTACTAAATTCAATAGTGGGTTGGGAATGCAGCCAGAACACAAAGGTTCTTGGAGTGTCTTTGCATAGCCTGGCATGTCATAGCCTGGCATGGCAGCTGCAAAAGAGCCAGGCGAGGAGCTGTCCAGAGGAGGAGCCCATTTACATGGATCCACTGGCCCCAATACTCTGCACAACTGCTACACAGGGGATGGGACTGCTAATCTAACCAGTACATTGGACTAGAAGCTGTGTGTACATGTTGACAGGAGGAGGAGAAGGGAGGCTGTGTAGCAGTGCCATGCTCTTGGCCCCAGGTTGCAGTGTGGATTACACCACCCCAACCCATCTGCCCACCAAGAGCCCAATTACTCTGGCTGTGGAGCAAAGAGAGTTTCACCCTTTGATGCTTGAACTACAAATCTTTCCTGAATATTATAGAATGTTGTTCTTTGTTTTTCACAAATTTTGCCTGTTTGTAGAAATACTGCCCAGAAATAGTTACAGATCCAGTGCTGGCTGCAAAAGTAGCTTCATTATATACCTATATTCTTGCTGGCTGTGATCCCTGGAACAAAATGTGATCAATGATACTCATGCCCTGAGCAGGAATTATCTGTTGTTGTTGAAATGGGGGAAGGCCCCTTTCAGGATTCAGGGATTCCAAGGCCAGAAGGGACCACAGTGATCATCTAATCTGACCTCCTGTATAACACAGGCAATAGAACTGCCCCCAAATAATCCCAAGAGTGGATCTTTCAGAGGAATATCCAATCTTGATGTAAACATTGCCAGAGAAGGAGAATCCACCACAGCACTTGGTAAATTGTTCCAATGGTTAATTACTCTCACTATTAAAAATGTACCTCTTGTTTCCAGTCTGAATTTATCTAGCTTCCACTTCCAGCCATTGGACCATGTTAGACCTTTCTCTGCTAGACTGAAGAGCTCATTCAATATTTGTTCCCCATGTAAATACTTACAGACTATCATTAACTCTCCCCTTCTCTTTCTTAAGCTAAATAGATTGAACTATTTGAGTCTATCATTAAAAGAAGGAAGGCCTTGCTGTGCTGGGTGCTGCTCAGACTCACGGGAGCATGTCCCAAAGAGCTTGTATTTGAAATGGACTCAACCCAGACAAAGGCTGTGGGTTGAGGATGGGGAAGCATGTGCAAGGTACAAACAAATTGATCACATGTCTTGTTCATTTTTTTTTCTGCTTTTAATTATTCTGGGGCATGGCTGGGGTGAGTGGGAAAGATGGGCACATCAGGTGGGATGAATCAATAAAAGGAAGAAGGAAATTGAGTGGCATGTGGTATAAGGAACTTGGGATGATTAAAGTGGGGGGGGTGGGAAGGGTACATAGGCGAGTGGAAGACAAAGTGGCATTGAGAGTGACAGGTTTGGGACAAACAACCAATAGGCAGGAGACAACATCCAGAGTTCAGGCTGTAAAAAGCATTTGTCTGCCATCACTGGGGCTGTACAACTCTGGAGAGGGTGCTCGGCAGATAGCCCCAGCTGTCCCTTTCCCTGCCGAGCTAGTGCTTCTAGCTCTTGCTACAGAAGTCCCTTCTACGGCCTATGGGCTACTCAGTCCTTCCACCAGTCCACATGGCCATTGTGGCATGGTGCAAAACTTCAGTCTACATGGAGAGATCAGGAAGCTGGCGAAAAGGTCTATACGTGCTTTCTAGGGTGCAATTAGTTGCATGTGCAAAATTAGACTCTAAGTTAAAGAGGCAAAACCTGACAAGGTGGCCTTGTTTTTAACATTTAAATTAGGGCTGTCACACGATTTAAAAAATTAATCTTGATTAATCGCACTGTTAAACAATAATAGAATACCATTTATTTAAATATTTTTAGATGTTTTCTACATTTTCAAATATTTTGATTTAAATTACAACACAAAATACAAAGCATATAGTGCTCATGTTATATTTATCTTTTATTCCAATATTTGCAAGGTAAAAAACAAAATAAATAGTATTTTCCAGTTCACCTAATACAAGTACTATAATGAAATCTCTTTATCATGAAAGTTGAACTTACTTTTTGTACATAATTCCACATTTGTAACTGCATTCCAAAATAAAACAATGTGAGATTTTAAAGCCTGCAAGTCCACTCAGTCCTATTTCTTGTTCAGCCAATCGCTCAGGCAAACAAGTTTGTTTACATTTGCAGGAGATAATGCTGCCTGCTTCTTGTTTACAGTGTTATCTGAAAGTAAGAACAGAAATTTGAATGGCACTGTTGTAGCTGGCATCACAAGATATTTATGTGCCAGAAACACTAAAGATTGATATGTCCCTTCATTCTTCACCCACCATTCCAGGGGACACACATCCATGCTGATGACAGGTTCTGCTCAATAACAATCCAAAGCAGCTTTCTTTTTTGGTGGTTTGGGTTTTGTCGTTTCCGTATCAGAGTGTTGTTCTTTTAAGGCTTCTGAAAGCATGCTCCACACCTCATGCCTCTCAGATTTTGGAAAGCACTTCAGATTCTTAAACCTTGGATCGTGCACTGTAGATATCTTTAGAAATCTCACATTGGTACCTTCTTTGTGCTTTGTCAAATCTGCAGTGAAAGTGTTCTTAAAATGAATAACATGTGCTGAGTCATCATCCGAGACAGCTATAACATGAAATATATAGTAGAATGCTGGTAAAACAAAGCAGGGGATATACAATTCTCCCCCACAGAGTTCAATCACAAATTTAATTAACGTATTTTTTTAACATGCATCATCAGCATGGAAGCATGTCCTCTGGAATGGTGGCCAAAGCATGAAGAAGCGTATGAATGTTTAGTATATCTGGCACTTAAATACCTTGCAATGCCAGCTACAAAAGTGCCATGCAAATGCCTGTTCTCACTTTCTGGTGACATTGTAAATAAGAAGAGGACAGCATTATCTCTTGTAAATGTAAACGAACTTGTTTGTCTGAGTGATTGGCTGAACAAGAAGTAGGACTGAGTGGACTTGTAGGCTCTGAAGTTTACATTGTTTTGTTTTTGAATGCAGTTATGTAACAAAAAGAATTCTACATTTGTAAGTTGCACTTTCATGACAAAGAGATTTCACTACAGTACTTATATGAGGTGAGTTGAAAAATACTATTTCTTTTATTTAATTTTTACAGTGCAAATATTTATAATAAAAATAATATACATTTTGATTTCAATTACAACACAGAATACAATATATATGAAAATGTAGAAAACATCAAAAATATTTAATAAATTTCAATTGGTATTCTATTTAATAGTGCGATTAAAACCAATTAATCACAATTAATTTTTTTAATCACGATTAATTTTTTTGAGTTTATTGTGAGAGTTAACTGGGATTAATAGACAGCCCTAATTTAGATATTTTCTTCTTAAACATAATCTATTCCTTGGTTGGAATAGGTTGGTGGGAACTGATGGCCCAACGGTTAGCTAAAGACCACTGGCCTCCAGCTCACCATGTTTCTCCAGGCAATGACTCAATAGAACAGTTGCTCCCAAACTTTAACAACCTGTGAACCCCTTTCACTAAAATGTCAAGTCTCACGAACCCCGTCCTAAAAATGAATCATTTCCGTGGATTTTCTCCTTTACCTGAGTATAAATTATAAAAGCAGTGATCTCAGAAATATAAAATTTGTTTTTTATGACATGCTTATTACACACTATTTATTATTAATTATTATTTATCATTACAGTATTTTTATTACATTATGAAAACAGCAACACCCTTCCAAGATCTCACTTTCATTGCTGGTATCACTTTGAAGAAGCCTGTTATAAGACAAGGCTCCTATGTTTCATCAAGGAGTATCAGATGTGAAACATCATGAAGGTATTTAAGAAGCCGGCTCAAAGAGTTCCTCCTTCCACAAGCATTCAGGTCTTGAGCAGTCCCGGCAAACAGTGCATGTTACAACAAAGCTTAAACTTGTTCTTCACAGTAATTTTAAAAACAATACTAGCTGCCTATTTAATTTTAAAATCAACAAAAAATATCCACCTCTCTTTCCATTTCTTATAAGGAGTCTTGGAGTTTAAAGGCAGGTTTCAGAGTAGCAGCCATGTTAGTCTGTATCCACAAAAAGAACAGGAGTACTTGTGGTACCTTAGAGACTAACAAATTTATTTGAGCATAAGCTTTCATGGGAGTTGAAATCTCCTCAGTGTGATAGATATGCTTGCTTTGATCTGCTTAGCTCTTGGAAGTTCAGGGGCTCCAGGCTGCTGGCTCCATGCTGCCTGGGGTCCCTAGAGACAGCTCTGTTCGCCATTAGGTATTTTTTTCCCAAGAACCCCCTGTAATGTTTCGTGAACCCCCAGGGTTTCCTGAACCCCAGTTTGGGAACCACTGCAATAGAGGTGTGCCTTTGTTTTGTACAGTGTTTCTCAAACTGGGGTCACCGCTTGTGTAGGGAAAGCCCCTGTCAGGCCAGACCGGTTTGTTTACCTGCCCCATCTGCAGGTCTGGCCGATCGCGGCTCCCACTGACCGCGATTCACTGCTCCAGGCCAACGGGAGCTGCTGGCAGAAGCGCGGGCCGAGGGACTTCAGGCAGCTCCTATTGGCCTGCAGCAGCGAACCACGGCCAGTGGGAGCCGCTATTGGCTGGACCTGCAGATGGGGCAGGTACACAGACTGGCCTGGCCCTCCAGAGGCTTTCCCTACACAAGCGGCAACCCCAGTTTGGGAACCACTGGATTTTGTAGATGATACAGTTTCAGTTGGGACAGACAGGCTACTTCTGTAGAACTAATGCCACATTCCTCTCTACTTATACTTTATATGAGATTTTCAAAGCTTCCAAACAGGTCTGGATGCACAATTCCCAATAAACTTAAATCTGAATGTTTACAGTGTTAAATCTTTATCTTAAAATGACTTAAATCTTTCTTAAACAATCAAATAATTTCTTTGGTTTACCCATTTTTTAGAGATCATATAGCATACATGACCCTGGAGTTACCTCATCGCTCCATACAATAAAGTTTAATTGAAACCTAACTAAATAAAACATTTAGAATTGCCAGTTAGCATAAGATTGCTGAGAACGTTATAAAGGATTGAGTGGATTGTCCTTAACCCTTGGTGATGAATGGTAATGGTAGGAAAATGTCACTGCAACCACACAAAAGTGTTGTGTTATCAGCCACATACAAGTGAAATGTGGATTAAAATTCCATTAACATTACCAATTAAACATGTGAATAAACAAACCAGTGAAATCAATAATAATAGCTGTTGTATTACAGAAATTGTGCTTTACTGTTGCTTATTTTGCTTATCAGAGAGCTGTCTGAAAGGACAATGAGTGTGAAACACATATGTGTTGAAAGGCAAAGACAAGCATGTGCACAGTGTGGTGCCAAAAACAGAGTGACCTACCCCACCACACTGTGCAATGAGAGATACATATAGTAACATTTTGGGGTGGAAAAAGGTTATTCACCTTCCTAGCTACAGTCTGCATACCGTGATTCCATTGTTATACTTCCATCTAATTCCTTGTGGTGTACGCTCACCATTGTGCAGCTGACTTTTGTTATTCTGTTCTGCACTGTGTTCAGAGGCTCATGTATTCCTTGATTCTGCAGCCACGGCATATTCCCTTATGGTTGAGAATGTAAACCAAGAACAAACCAATGCTTTAGACTATAGGAAACCCGAAAGGAAGGTATGAACCACTCCATTCAGCTCAGCAGGTTATTAACCATGAGACTGATCACCAACAGTTTAAACAGCAACACTGTTAACTGTTTCACTGCTAGTCATTTTAGAAGGAACATCCAAATAATCTATGTGCCCTCAGTCCCAAACTCACCATGGGTTGCTGCAGAATCCAGGCCTTGCCACAGAATGTACATAAACACTTACTGAAGAGTGCAGGCGGTAGTGTTCTCCATTACCCAGTGTAACACGTATTTCCTAAATTACTTTAATGTGTGATCATCTTTAGTCTTGGTTCACGCTCTGGCTAAGAGCATTTTTACCCACCCGAACAACTATTATATTTCCACTTAATCTCTCTTTTTATAATGGAAACTAGTCTAGTTTTCCTGGCCCTGCTTCCTCCTCAGTGATCATCATGGAGCCTTTTTTCTTCAGCACTTTCAGTCAAGTTCATATAAGATGCCACCAAAGTTCTACAGAATACTTCACTGTGGTCTCCCCATTAGCTGTTTCAGATTCTGCATTGGATCAGCATCAGGCTGTTTACTAAAAAATCAGTCTCCTTTGCCTGAGGGGACAAAACAAGACTTCTTAGTGTACGGCAAACCTGCAGCCAACCCAGGGCTGCTTGTTCATCTGCCCCTCCAGTGGGGCTGAGGTGAGTCTCCCCTCAGTGCAGCTGGGTTGTTGCTGCTGCATGCCTAGCTTACTGATGATCCCCAGGCTCAGGTATTTCCCCAACCCCGCCACAGCTTTAGATCAGCCTGTGAAACAACACTATCCAGCCAGAAACCCTCCTGCAGCCTTGCAGTGTATCCGACTCTCAAAACTCCCAGCCTGCTATTGGCTCTGTTCCTGCCCCAGCCTTGCCTGAGCCCTGTTCCAGTCTTGTCTTTGACCTAGTCTGACCTTCTCCAGCCCTGTTACTGCCCCAGGCCTACTTCTGACCCTCCCTGGACCCTTGGACTCTGACTACCGAGCTTCAAACTTTGGCCTGTACCTAGACTCTGGTTACAGTACTAACTGGGCTTGTGCCTGGACTCTGATCACCCATTGCTGACCCCTGGGTTGCACCTGGACTGTGGCTGTGGTACTGATTCTGGATTGTCTACGGACTCTGATCTTGGTTCTGACCCTGGCGTGTCCCTGGATCTTTATTCCAGTGCCGCCTTTGACCCAGTCCCGACCCTACATCTGATGGTGACCTCCGCTCCATCCACTAGGCCCAACTATGGTGAGGCAGCACCTGACACTTGGTGTTAAGAGGCAGGAAAGGTGGCATGAATGTTTGAAGGCCTGGACTTCCCACTCTCAAGCTGTAGGACTTTGGGGCTACCTTCATCATCTTTGGGTAGAGGAAACCTCTAAACCTTACATGTCTCAGCAAATGCTGTGGCAGCCCATCTTCTGGCCAGCAGCTGACCAGTGATCACAGAGATCATGATTGGAAGGAATTGTCTGCTCTCAGAAGATTTGGTCAGCCCCTTCAACTGACTCCAGCTTAACCCAGCCATTCGCTAGGCAGGAACTGGAATAAGCGATTTCTTTCGTAAAACCCTTACAAAGTTCCTGTGTTTGACACCATCCATGGGGAGTTCCTGAATCACATGAGCTCATCCTGTTGTGACTTGCTGCTAAGACTATAATTCTTGTCTAGAATGTTCAAAAGGTCTGGTGAAGATCACGTGTACTGGCATTTCTTAAGCATGGAGGGAAGGTGGATGAGCCGAAGATCTATTGCCCAGTTACTCTGATCGGTATTGCTTTAAAGCTGCTCAAGAGACTGGTACTTAAAGGAATGTTGCCTTTAATCGATCCTTAGTTACCTCATTACCATGCAGCATTCTGAGCAGGCTGTATTGCTGAGGCTTAAGTAATTAGACTGACACCTTTTATTGAGGACGCCTTTGAGGCAGGACAGAAGGTCAGCACTGCTTTTGTTGACCTTTTGTCAGCTTACAACACAGTTTGGCACTGTGGACTAGTCCTAACATTATACTTACTCCTTGCCCCAGACAAGAAACTTGTAAAGTTAATTATGCTGCTGATTTCTTACCGAACAGGGATCGTTGAGTGTGGAGATGGTTGAAGTTGATCACATCATATGAACAATGGGCTTTCCCAGGGATCTGTACTTGCTCATTTTATAGAAAAAATAGACACAGCTGACCTGCCACTCATCTTGCCAACTAATTTTGTACACACTGATGACATCTGCCTGGCAACACCCAGAAGGAGCTTTGAGGAGCTGAAGTCTCACTTGGCCAAAACGATGACCTGAACTAAATGCACCAAAGATGGTGTCGCCTTGTTTCTCTCTCATCAAACAACTCACCAACAGCTGCAGGTCATTTAGAACAACTAGCCAATTGTTTTTGAACCGTATCCAGCTTATTTGGGAATAAAGCTTGGCTGCTCTTTGTCTTTTCAACAACATATTGAGAAGATGGGCTGGAATGCAGTTGAGAGTCTCACTCCTTCACAGGCTTGCTGGCAAATCATGGGGCATTAGCACTGCAACCTTATGCACATCCACCAATGACCGAATGACTGCACCTGCCAAATACTGTGCAGCAGCATGAAGGGCTTTAGTTGTCCTTGTGGCAAGTTGGAATCAAAATCAGCTCTTCCCTTCATATCATCATTGGTACGACCTGGATATCTCCAGTCTCCAATCTAATGGTCCTGGCTGGCTAGTCCCACTGTTATTAGGAGCTAAGGCAAGGCCTTCACTGTGCATTACCATGTGCAGCCAACTATCAAGACAGCTAACTTCACAATGTCCTCTCAAAGATGCATAAAAAATGCTGGCTAAAGTCAAGATGCTCCTTTTCTGAAATAGTGGAGCCTCTCAGACAGTACATCAGACACAATTTTTCTAAGGAACAGTACCAAGTTCTGGTGCGGGGGCTATATTTTAGACCATTGGCACGTCTCTCAGCAGACAGACAATTCAGATCTGCATCCCCTAGTGTCACAGGATCAGCTCTCACAAGTCCCTGAGAACAACCATATGAACTGAAAGATTCTTCTTCATTACAACAGGATATGTTATGGTCATGGGCAATTTAACTTGCACCTTTAATAATGCGGCTTCTTGAGCTCCCCATCTCGCCCCTTTGAAGCTCAAGAAGTGCCCTCTTTATCATCTTGATAGTGGATGGATGCGTTTGATGTCTCCGGATGATGCTGTTGTGGTAGTGGCTGCATCACTTATTCAACATCTAATTCATTGTTTGTGTGGTCAGAAGTCATGCACCAAAGATTTTGTTTACCCTCCTGTCAACAGGTACGGCCTGAAGGACTGTACCTGGCCTTTTCTTTGAAACATTCTTCAGCAGATGAAAGCCCTGTTGTGAGGCCTATATAGCCATGACTATAAGGGAAAGCAACTCCAAAATTAAAAGGCTGTAAGTACTGATAACTTCATTTTTCCAAGATGCTAACGCTAATTCTTGTTTCTGGTCAGCTGACTTTACCTTTAAAAGATGTAAAATTTCTCTAGATGGCTGGTGTTTTAAAGCCCAAAGCCAGAAAAATCCTTTCGCTACAGAAGCTTTGGTGAAATCACCATTTGAGCAGATAGGTGAAGCATCATTGCTTTACTTATTTCTTAAACCTCTTTCATAACTGCTATATGTTTGATAACACTGCTCTACAGCCAAAATGCTTCTGAAATAAATGTAGTCCAGCTTTACTAATTCTGGGTCACTGAGAATGAAAATGATGCTTAAAATTGTTGATTGGCTTTAGTTTTCAAGATATGCTATTGGGTCAGTATATACGACCCTTGACTTGGGAATGGCAGAGGATAAGTGAGTTATAAAGGGAAGGGATCTCAATTTAAACCAGAAATGACTAAAATACATCTTTGACTTGATCTATGAATAAATCTATGACTGGGTTTGGACAGTACTTGCTTTTTAGGCAAAACAATGAAGGATGCAATCTGAAGCTGGTATTGCGTCATACATGATATAAATTGCATCATGTTATTCCTAGAAGTCATGGATGATGCAATCATAACAAACCTTACATCATTCTGCTGAACAAATTTCCCTATATCAGCTCTAGAAATCATACAGTGTCGTGCTCTCTTCTTTGTCAGTGTTTGATTTTGCAAAGGGACACATTTCTATTTAGCCAAAGTGAGCAGAGATGCCTCGTACTTGTGTGAAGAGTGCAGATAACTTCTGCTATGTTTGTGGTGAAGTGACTTTTGCATCACAAAAGCGCAGTATAACCACTATGGTTAAGAAAACCTATCACCTTTATTTTGGCTGCAAAATTGGAGATCAAGGCAGGAGGGCCCCACACATATGCTGCAACACTTGTGCAACAAATCTTCGCCAGTGGTTGAACAGGAAAAGGAAATCTATACCTTTTGCAGTGCCCATGATTTGGAGAGAGCCAACAGATCATACCAGCAATTGTTACTCCTGCATGGTGCCTCCAGTTGGGAAAGGTGTGTCAAAGAAGAAAAAGTGGACTGTGCATTATCCAAACATTCCATCAGCTGTATGCCCAGTACTCCATGGAGAAGGACTGCCGGTTCCTGATGCACCAGAGTCATTCTCACTTGAGTCAAACAAGGAAGAGGATGAAACTTCTGGTCCTGAACCATCAATGTCAAAGGACCCACATTTTCTCCCATCCTCCTCCTCTGAACCACACCTCATAACACAAGGTGAACTGAATGACCTTGTCAGGGATTTGGAACTACCCAAGAGTAAGGCAGAGCTGTTGGGCTCCAGACTACAGCAGTGGAATCTCCTGGCAGGTGATGTTAGGGTTTCCATGTTCCGTGACCATCAAAAGGATCTTGTCCCATTCTTCTTCATGGAAGGTGATCTTGTAGCCTGCAACAACATCGATGGTGGGATGGTAGCCCTCAACATCGTTCACGATCCAGACGAGTGGAGACTGTTCATTGATTCATCGAAGACGAATCTTAAAGCTGTTTTGCTGCATAATGGCAATGTTTTGCCATCAATTCCAGTTGGTCATGCGGTCCATATGAAGGAAACCTATGACAACATGAAACAACTTTTGAGGTGCATAAACTAAGACCAACATCAGTGGCAGCTTTGTGGCGATTTGAAGGTTGTTGCTCTCTTGCTTGGTCTGCAGACTGGATACACAAAGTACTGCTATTTTCTCTGCGAATGGGATAGTCGTGCAAGAGATTCCCACTACATCAAGAAAGATTGGCCACTCCAACAGTCATTGGAGCCTGGGAGGAAAAATGTTCAGCATCCACCACTTGTTGAATCGAGGAAGATTTTGTTACCACCCTTACATATCAAGCTGGGTCTGATGAAGAACTTTGTCAAGGCCATTGACAAAACACAAGCAGCTTTCAAGTACCTCCGTGGAAAATTTCCAGGGTTAAGTGAAGCTAAGATAAAGGAAGGTGTCTTTGTTGGTCCTCAGATTCGTGAACTTCTTCGAGATGATGCATTTGACCATGCACTGCGTGGCAAGGAAAAGACGGCATGGAAAGCCTACCAGTTAGTGGCAATAAATTTTCTCGGAAACAACAAGGCAGACAATTACAGGTTGTTGGTGGAAAACCTCTTCAAGGCATACAAAAGCCTTTGTTGCAACATGTCACTAAAGATACATTTTTTGCACTCTCATCTAGATTTTTTTCCACCGAACTGCAGAGCAGTGAGCGACGAGCACGGCGAGCGAATTCACCAGGACATTGCAACAATGGAGAAACGCTATCAGGGCAGACTATTGCTGGACAGTGACAAGAGATGCTTCATTAAATGAATACAAGAGACAAGCCAAGAAGTGCCGATTAGACACTGAATAGGACTAAACTATGTACAGAATAGTTTTTTGCCTTTTGTTTCATAATAAATTTTATTTATATAACCCTTTTGCTGATTTTTAAAGTGTTACATAAACAGGACAGGTGAAATATTATCATGTAAAGCAACCATAAACACATGAAAAGACCTAGGTTTACAATTTATGATTAAAACTCTACTAGCTACACAATATACATAGACATAAAATGTAAAAACTTAAATATCTTAGAAACAGTAGCCAATCAGTTGTTTTAATTGTCATATTTGAATTCAACACATCAAAATACATAATAAAAAGCACATTTTATCTCTGAAGCAGACGACTTCTCAAAAATTGTAGACCAGTGTAATAACAAGGGATCATTACATATTTTCAGTAAGGGATCAGTGTTGTTTCCTGAGAACAAAGTGGCAATCAGTATTCCTCTGGATTCTGTTCCCAAAGTCAGCTTAAAACTACATATAAAACCAGAAATCCTTACCTCACTATTTTATTTACATTTTCAGATTTATGAATAGAAGATATTACATTCTTCAAATATAGAGGAGGGCACTTATTAGTTGAAGAAAATCTGGTCACTTTTCAATAGTCTGATCATGTTTTGCATCCTTTGTGGCAGATAGGAATGGGATACCAGCATCAAAACTGCTCATATGGGAATTTCTTTATGCAGGAAAGAAGCCTACATTAAGAGCTAGAGGTTTGCATTAAAGCATCAAAGATCATGTCTGAACCAAACTGTTGAATGCTAGATTTGTAAATATACTGACTACATAGGAAAGATTCACCTTGATAACAAATGAAGCTTTGTCTAGTATTTGTCAGCCAGTGCCTGTGTTAGGGTGACCAAACAGCAAATGTGAAAAATTGGGACGAGGGTTGGGGGGTAATAGGAATCTATATAAGAAAAAGACCCAAAATTCTGGACTGTCCCTATAAAATTGGGATATTTGGTCACCCTAACCTGTATTTGAACAGTTTGGTAAATAATGACGTAGAGGTGGAAGGTGCTCTCTTTCTGAATCCAGCTAGTTGAGTGATTAAGAGAATTGTTATTCATTATTTGTATTAAAGTGGCACCTGGAGGTTTGAAGTGAGATCAGGCATCATTATCCCAGGCCCTGTACAGACACAGATTAGGAGACAGAGAGTAAGCTCTTCGTGGCAGAGACTGGGTATGTCTACATTGCAATTACAAACCTGCAGATGGCCCGTGGCAGCTGGCTCGTGCTAAGGTACTGTTCAGGTGCAGTATTGACATTCAGGCTCGGGCTGGAGCCTGAGCTCTGGACCCTGCATGGTGGAAGGGTCTACAAAAAAAAGCCAAAACCCCACAAGCCTGTGGGTTTTTAACTGCAGTGTAGAAATACCCACATACAAAGATTGGGAGGGGAAATGGAGGTGGACCGACTTGTTTAAGGTCACCCAGAAACTCAGTATTACAGCCATAAATAGAACCCAGGCACCCTGGATCCCAATCCAGTGTTCTATGCACTGGTGGCACTGCCTCAGGATACCACTCATGGGTGACATGCTACGAGTCTAGGGTGACCAAATGTCCCGATTTTATAGGGACAGTCCTGACTTTGGGGGCTTTTTCTTATATAGGCACCTATTATCCCCCACCCCGTCTCAATATTTTACACTTGCTATCTGATCACCCTATACGAGTCAAAAAGAATGTTCCAAATGAATTCAGGCCCCAACCTGTATCCCTTATGCTTGCCTAGCTCCTATGGACATCAGTGTTGCAGGATCAGACTTTAAAATTAGGAAATGAATGGAGAGATTGATAGGGGTTTTATATAGTGTTCTTGAGACTTGTGTTTGTATCTATGGCAGTGCTGTGTATAGAGAAATTAAATAGCAACCAAATTTTGCTTGCTTCCCATGTTCATACTGTATAATCTGTCCAACAGGTTTTTTGTTGACTGTAATTTTCTCTCTTGTATGTTATCCAGGAACATGCAGTCTGCACTGTCTTACTGGAGACATACGTGTTCTTTTAAGTAGTCCTTTGGTTGCACTAGCAGGTGAACCCATCTTGACACTTTGCTCTTTGTTGTTGTGTGGTGTCAAGGAGCAGCCCATGTGTGAGAGAAGAAAAGGAAGTCAGGAGAGAAGAGGAATAAGAAAAGGGCAGATCAAGGGGAAGAAGAAATACTGAAAGATCTGGCTAAAACAAGAGGTGCAAAAAGGGGGAGCTTTTACAGAAAGAAAATCTCCAGCCAAACATGGCCAGTCTGGTTTTTTTTGTTGTATTGTTTTCTGGGGAAGCAACAGTCTGTGTGAAATGTTTTGACTTAAAGGGAATGCCAAAAGTCCGCAGTTCTGCCTTTGGCCAGTATATTTTTGTCTTTTTAAATTGTATTTACATCTGGGCAGTGGTATTGCTGCTACTTTGTCCGCTGTCACAATCACTCTGGGAAATGCCAGCCTATTTGACTTTAAATGTAAGACGTCCCGTGTTTTCATTTTAGCACAGACCCTTGAATAGTAAATCCAATAAATTGCATGTGATTATTGGTTTGTGACAAGGCTTGATGAAGTGGTTAAGAATTTTTGTAAGTTTGAAATTATCTTTACATTGGCTCCTGTTAAGGTTTCTGGCAATTGCAGTTAATCTTTAGTCCTGGGGAAAAGCTTATTCCACACCATATGGATGAACCAGATTTATCTGCTGCCTGTTGTCCTTCATGGGACACCAGGTGCATTCCGTTGAGTGATGGATCGCCTCCCGAGATGTCATAGCAAACGTGCATTGACAAGTTAAGTTGACAACATCCTCCTTAATATTATCTAGTCTATTTATTTATTTACAGCATTTTTACCACTTTATTTACATTACAGCATTTAGTGCACATTTTCACAGTTACGTCATACTGGCTCCAGGAACATGGCTATGCAGGAGATCAATTTACTTCTGCAATGTGTTCAGTAAACTATCCTATTTCTCAAATGTGATCAGTGGAAATGTGAGCCATTAAAGATGATGATTAACTTCAGACTAAGGTTTTATTCTCAACTGGCTCATGGACTATTGAAGACTAGTGTTTTGTTCTTTAGTGTTTGCCCCATTGTCTGACTCTCGCAAACTGGCTTCCTGTCAACATCAGGAATGTAAAGTCATCTTTTTACTGCTACTTAACTTGAAAAAAAAAAGTTTGAAGCCAGTGCAATGAAGTCTCCAAATGCTACTACTTCATGAAATAACTATGCCCATTTTACAGTATGTCAGAGTACTTGAGCACTGCTGTGTCATAATGTGTTGGTGGTCTCTGCAACAGCAATCCAATTTTTGTGAATGGCAGTTTATTTCTCTTATCTTAGCATAAGAAGATCCATGGACCACATAAGGCTCTGGAAACAAGCACATGACTCCATTTCAATGGGAACTAAATGAATGGATGAGGATGGAACATGGCTTTATGTCTAACAGAGGAGGCGAAAGTATTGAGTGAGATTTTTAAGAGTTAGAAAGAGCAAAACAGAAATATTTGTTCAGAGTGCCTTTCTGTTGTATCCCGTGTAGAACAAGTCCTTCTTTATTGCTAAGCACCATGTGAAGTATTTAATCCATGTTAATGAAAGAACAATGACCATACCTGTGATCTTGTGAAATTCTGGGTTTTCTGTTGCATGGCTAAAGATGCATACCCAAGACTTCTTCTGACTAGATAACATTTGATTACCCCTCACAGCAGCAATTAATGAAGGAAATAAAGGAAATATCTAAGGAAGGAAAGCAATGCTATGATCATAAAAACTTTACATGAAATTTTCAAATGTATCAAATACGATGAACTTCAAGACTTACAAAACTGATACAAAATGGTCAAAGCTATTGCAAAATAGTATTCTTACCTAAGTTATATTCTGGGAAGGTGTTAATTTTAACAGAAAGCCCATTTGTGTAATGGATCTTGAAATCCTTCGAACCAAATAAAGTTTGGTAGAAAACTGCTCCTAAAGAGGAATGTAAGTTTGCAGACCAGCACCATCAATGATGGACATATTAAAATAGAAAAAATACAAGTGGAAGAGAAAATTCTAGAGCTGATGATCTCTGGGCTGAGACAAATAGCTATAAATAGCTTGTATTTGTAGCATGTTATAACAGGGGAGACAAACAGGAATATAACATGTTCTTATAAACTGATTTGGGGTTATGAGTGTCATAGCATCATTATCTAGTAAGTGTTCCTTTATTCAAACTGGTGCCCAGGGTGAGTGCTTTAGAAATACTTAAATGTAATGTATAACATTGACATAGGTTCAAAAAAGCAAATTTCATACTTTCATGGCTGTTTTCATCCTCCTTTCTGAGGTATTTATCCAGTAGAACACCTTTTGTCTTGGGCTGGCAAAGAGAATGTAACCTCTTGAAGAATCTCACCTTTTTTGTATTTTTGCTCTAGACCATTGGCCTCCGATCCCACGTCAGGACGCACTATCTCTGATCTTCAAATATAGCCATGAATGAATCACTCAGAACCACGAGGAAAGGATGGGCTATTTTAGGAGACCTGGGTTCAATTCCCTATTGTGCCACAGGCTTCTTGTGTGCCCTTGGGCAAGTCACTTATTCTCTCTTGGCCTCAATTGACTATCTGCAAAATACATCTCACAGGGGTTTTGTGAGGATAAATACATCAGACTGTGAGGCACTCAGATACTGTGATGAAAGGGTCAATACAAGTACCTAGGATAGATGTTCTATTGCTGTAATGTCCTTTCTCAGCTCTCACCTATTGTGGGAAAGTATGTGTTTTTCTACAACACCCATGCAGCTGTGCTGTCATAAACAGATAGTTAAGGGTTAATGCCTCTTTTACCTGTAAAGGGTTAAGAAGTTCACCTAGCCTAGCTGACACCTGACCAGAGGAACCAATGGGGGAACAAGATGTTTCAAAAGGAAGGAGGGAAGTTTTCCTTTGTTTAGAGTCTCCAGTTTCAGCTGGAGTGAAAAAGATCAAGGAACCAGCCTCTTATCAGAGTAGTAAGTTTAAGAAAGGGATAAATAGGTTTATGTTTATTTTCTTTGTAACTTGTCTTGGTACCATTAAGGGAATTATCATATTTGGGTATTCTTGTGTGTATTAAGATTTTTGCCCAGGGGAACATCCTCTGTGTTTTGAATCTGTTGTCTGTGAGAGTAGCTGGTATGCTAATCTCTCCCAAAGGGTTTTCTTTTACCTTTCTTTTCTTTAATTAAAAGCCTTCTTTTTAAATACCTGATTGATTTTTTCCTTGTTTTTAGATGCAAGGGGGTTGGATCTGGATCCACCAGGAGTTGGTGGGAGAAAGGAGGGGGGATGGTTAATTTCTCCTTGTTTTAAGATCCAAGGGGTTTGGATCTGTGTTCACCAGGAAATTGGTGAAGTATCTCAAGACTACCCAGGGAAGAAAAGTAGTGCTTGTGAGTGGTGGCAGCGAAACCAGATCTAATCTGGTAATTAAGCTTAGAAGTGCCCATGCAGGTCCCCACATCTGTGCCCTAAAGTTCAGAGTGGGGAAGGAACCTTGACATGTGCCAAGGCTACCACCAGTAGAAACTACTATGTGGGTAGGGCACAAGCTCTTTTACCAGGCTTAGGCAATAAGGTGGTTAAAAAGACCTGCATACATCCTGTTCACACAACAGCTGTAACCATTGGTAGCTTTTGATGCCACTCCAGTAGTGCAAAAAAACGCTTTAACTTTTTCCAACTGAGGGCTCACTCTTAGGTGATCCATGGTTAATCTGTTTTATTTTGAAAACAGTCATAATCCTGCTGACAGTTCCAGTACCTTTACCTTCCTTTTTAAACATTTAATCCCGATAAAGTTTTATGAACCTATTTTTGTTCCCTGATTCTGAGCTAGGATAAAAACAAAACTAGAACGATTGTGGTGAGCTAAGATCTACTTTCACCATTGGAAAAAAAAATCTAGAAGGCTTTTTATGAATAAAGGTTTTACTTTAGACAGAAAAAAAAAGTGAGGCCGTAGGGAAGAAACTACATTGACTTTTGTAGTAAATTGATTTCCAGCTAAGTAGGTTTGAATTTCCTAAAGTCAGCTTCTGAATTGAGGTATAACATTGTTTTTGTTGACAACTCTATCCTTGAGTGTGCAATGTCAAAAATATATTTAATTTATTTTTAGTCACCACAATATCAATAGAAACTTGATCAATTGGTGGTGCAAGGGTTTTTTTTTGAAGCTAGTACCCAGGATAGTTTAGAATGGAAAATAGTACAGACAGGAGAATCTCTGCCTGAAAGGTGACAGACAAATGTTTGATTTATACAGCTATAAATGTTAGAACCAAACCTCAAAAGTAAGAACTACACAAAATTGCATGGTTTGGGGGATTTGTTATAAACATGAAATCCAAATAATTTTAATTGAAAAGTCCACTCAGGTTCATGAATGTTTCCAGCCAAAAAGAGCCCAGTTTTCAGCCAATCTGGGCAAATTTATTTTTTGTGACAAAATCATGCCCAGTTTTCACCTCGGATAAAATGAAGATCTCAACACAAACCAGAGCTAACCATAAAACTCGGTGGCCCGCAAACTTATGAGACTCAATGAAAATGTTTTGCAGGCACTCTAATGGTGGGAAGATGCTGCACTTGCTAGCTAATGAACAAAAGGTCTGAAAATGAGATCTGCCAGGGAACTCAGCAAAGTGATCATGGTTACTGTGCTGCACATGCCTCTCGCATAGTGAAACAAAATATTGTCTGCTTTATCTTTTTTGGGGGTGGAGAATGCAGATGGTTTTCTTCAGGGAATTTGGTATTTTGGGATTCAAGTGAAAGAATGTGGATACACTGCAGGGCAAAGAGAAAATCTCAGTCATTGACTTTGTCAAGAGCAGTTTTTAGGCAAACTGTTGAAACAAATGTACATCATAACCAGTTTTGATGAATAACCAGTGGAAGAGATTCTTAAATATTTAAGCTTTCTTATAGTTGTGTGTAAAAAGTATGTTCTATATGAACTTCTGCAGGTGTCTACCTCTAGGGCTTTCTGGCCAGAAGGACCCTTAATGGTCAATAGAACATTACATATCTAGCCCAGGTTGCTATCTAATGGTGGCTCTGTGGAATAAATTGGTGGTCTTAGTCCACTTCCTAGCAACCACTTCCCAGCATTTCATATAGCTGCACTGGCTTCTCTACTTCTTCCACAAGGAGTTAAAGCTATCCCTACTTACAGTCCAAGCTCTCCATGTATCACTCTGACCCCATTTCCTTTCCAATCCCATTCTCATGTCCTCTTTTCAAGTCTTACTTTCTGCACTGTCCTCTTAGCCCCCCTTTCTCTCCTTAATTTCAACTTTTTTCACATCACTCTTTATGCTGAAAACGCTCCCCTAATAAGTGCATGCCCAGATCCCTCTCCTTCAAAGCATTGTGATACCCATCAGTTCCACATAGACTCCCTCAGCAATGTCAGCCTGCAGTGCTTGACCCCTGCATTGTGCCTGTTCATGGAAACTCTTGCAGATAGAGACATGTCTTTTAAAAACATATATCTCTTTATGAAAGCATATTTAATTGTAAAGCACTTTGTACAGTGGTGAGTCTGTATAAATAAAAACCTGTATGTGGCATCAATACAGGCAGTCTCTGTGGAAAGGCCAAGAATTGAATTTACAATGTGTCCTGGATAACACTGCAGTTATAAGAATCTTTCCAGAAATCGGCGAAGTTACCTATTACTGTTATGATGCTTAACAAACAGCAGACAATAACTAACAACAATAATAGTTATCAGAAATTATTCTGATAGAAGCACATTTTAATTCACTAATTAAGACAGCTAAAAAGCATTTTTTTTGCATTAGAAGTTAAAATCACTTATATGTAAGTGTTTTTGACTCATTTTCAGGTGCAGATCTTTCTCTAAAGCATTTTGAGTCATGTTATGCAAATACATGTTTAAATTACATGGGGTATTTGTTTTCCATTTGTACCCTGTAAAACATAATTTTAATACAAGTTATTTGTGAAATGCACATTGGAAGAAGGAAATAAGGTTCAAGATGGCATTTCTATGGTAATTTTACTGCAAATGTTGACCATGTTTTCGCATTTGTCTGTAAAAGGTAATGCAGACTGTACATAAGGCATATTTCAAAGACCTAATATTATATGCTACTAATTTAGTAAAGTAGCATTGTTTCCTGCTTTGAACAGCTAGTCTAGCACTAACCATAGACAGTAAAATAGATCACCATGTTGAATACACTTTATAAGACACAGTTGCTGCTCTACACTGTTCCAAACTGAACAGGATCATAAAGATTAAACATAGTCGTTCTCTTTGCTTGAACAAGCGTTTCTGGCAGAGGTGTACTGCATACATGACATCTGAAGCAGGAACATTCTCCCAGAAGATCAAGCAACAATTGAGAGCTGGGCAGCACAGCCTGGGAAGTATATGATTGGAACCATATTGTGTGTGTATGTAAATATGAGGTAACGCATGCATGAGAGAGCAAGTCAAGGTGATGGGCATACAGAAGACCTAAAAAAAAACTTTGAAGTGGTATTTTAGATGTGTAAGAAGGAGTTGGTGAGAGCGGAAAAATTCTACTCAGAACTTTGCAGGACGTGATGTGCTTAGCCCCAGAGAAGTACCTGGTATCTCCCCAGTGACACCTTCATGCTGCCTTGTTAAATGCTGAGCTACAATTAAAGTCACAGTTCCTATTTTAGATCGATTTGTTTCATAAATAAAGGTTATTTGCATTTTAAAATATATGTGCAGGTTTGCTGCATGTGGCGAGAATAACTGATATTGCCAGCAAGTGGTATCTCTTAATAAAATGTTTCCATTTCAAACCATATTTTAACACAATGTTCTTTGCCTGATACCTTTACTTTGTTAGTTCTTCTGCCTGCAAAATCCAAATGACAATTTAAAAACAAAAAAAGTTTGGAGAGGCGATTGAGTTCTTTGCACTTTTAAATCCTGTTATTTGCACTAAAGTTTCATATACCTGCTATAGTGTCATGAAGAAAAGGCTTTTTCATAGAATCAAAAACATATAGCAGATGCATGTTTTATTAAACATTACTAAATATAGCTCTTTAAAACCTTATTCTGGCTGTAATGCTCTTTAAGTATCTTTTCAGTGTTGCCTTCACTATTATGTCCCTGAGCTTTGAAAATAATTTTGAGAATCTTTCTACTCCACAGATCTTATTTTTCAAAACGTTTGATATTCATGTTCTGTTTGCCTGTCATATGCACTTAGGGCCCGAACCCATCAGAGTCAGTGGATGAGTTTCTATTGAGTTAATTAGATGCTCTATCAGACCCCCAGACTTGGTGATCAGGCAAACTCCAGATCTAGTATAAGTGGATGCAGCTCCCATGGAACTTGCGTATCTGAGACAAATTCCGCTATGTTTGAACTGAAAAGAAATCTTTCACTTTTCACTGTGCTCGTAAGAGAAGTTAGACATGGAGGGTGCTCTCCCTTCCTTTTTTGTGGTGTTCTCACAATGTCAAACAATGCATAAGAGTTCTGGCTGGGGAAAGGCCATTTTGTCCCTTCAGACCTCTGGAAGGTGACACGCATGCAATGGCATATTATGGCAAGGTTTTCGGTGTTTTTTTTCTGTGCAGTGGCAAGAAAAAAACTTAAAAGGAAGACAGAAGGACAGCTTTGAAGTTTGCAAAGTCAAGAGCAGGGGAGCCAAGACAAGAGACAAGGAAGGGAAGAGGAATGGAAGATGATGCCCTGGCCCAAACCAGCTATAAGACAAGCTATGGTAAATGTTGTATTGGGTACATTACCCAATTCAATAACATTTGATCATATGAAAATAATGATTGAGCATTACGCTTTGCAAGGCATTTTAAATGGTGTCTGCTTAACTCCATGATAATTTTAACTTCGCAGGTTATGTTTACCTCTAGAACCGTGGGCATAATGCCTGTGGTATTAAAATAACTAAGTGTAGGGGATTTGGCACAAAATTTACATTTTCCCACCACCTCTGCATCCTTCTGTAATCATTTGGCACATCCAGATTTGCTAAAGAAACCCAGAGTACATCGTTCTCTGACATCACTAGTTCCATGTTTCTCTGTGCTGAATTCCCCCTCAGCCTGATTAACAGAGGCTTTCAGCACCAATCTGTGGGTTTAATTCTGTTTCACTTTTAGCTCTGTAGTTCACCTTAATATGAACAAATACTTACAGTACCCAGGAATTTAATTGGAGACTTTTACATCGAAAAGTAACAGGGCAACCTATTGAAACTGCTTTTTCCTTTATTAATCCTGTAGGAATGAATCCTGTGAGGCCTAGAAGCAAAATGTTTTAACCAAAAGCTTTAAACAGCTTCTTTAGCCCTTCTCTTGAAAAAGTGAAGGTTAAAAGGACTAAAGGATTCAAGTGAGCCTAGTAAAAAGGTGATGATGTGCATACGAGGAGACGTGAGGCATTGTTACCATAACTAGAGCACCTTCCCAGGATGATCCTACTTAGCATTTAGAATCAGCACACATTGAACCTGTTCAGATGGGGATGCCAAACCTTTTTCAGCTCTGCAGCTTCTGCTCCTTCAGTTTCATCTTTTGGTGAGTATTATGATTCCGCTCATTAATGCATCCCAGTTTGACACAACCACAAACAAAGTAAAGGCATTAGTCCTCAGTCAGGATTAGTGGATCACTTGATGATTACCTATTCAGTTCATTCCCTCTGGGGCACCTGGCCTTAGCCACTGTGGGAAGACAGGATACTGGGCTAAATGGACCTTTGATCTGACCCAGTATGGCTGTTCTTATGACTATGTACATGCAAGGTTAAAAGTTCTGAAACCAACTCTTTTTTTGAGTTGTCCAAGCAGGAAAAAAGCACCTAAAAGATTTCTCTGTTGAGAACATTTTCCTTACATATCTAAGTAAATTAAAAGGAATCAACCCAGTGACGTAGCTAGGAGTGGAAATTTTGGTGAGCTCCGACTTTCAGGTGGACGGGCAATGACAGACTGTGCTAGTTCAGCTTCTCCCCTGATGCCATGCCCTCTCCCTAGCCCTGATGTCCCCCAGACACAGGACAAGTGCATGGGGTGGCTCAGGAAATGGCAAGGCAGAGCTGCTGGATGGGCGCAGAGCTCTGTCCTGGATTTCAGGTGCCTGCGTTATGCTCCGGGCTGCTGTGGCAGCACTACACCCCTGCTCAGATTTGGGTGGGCCTGGATGCTAAATGGTTGGACCGTGGCCCACTCCGGCTATGCCCCTGAGTCAACCATACACTGATGACACTTTTCAAAATATTACAGTTCTGGGCTGACGTCAGTCATGAAAAGATCCATCCCCATAAGCAACTTTGTTTAGAAGTTTACAGTCTGGAACTGGGTCTAGCCTGGAAGCGCCATCAACTTCAACCATAATGTCACTAGCAATAGAGGAGGAGGTATGACTGAATGAGGATTAGCTTGCTGAGACTCAGAAGATACTGCAGAGACTAGTTTTTGTTGGACAGAGACCAAAATGCTTGACTCCCAAGAATGGATGATATATTAAGACAATACCCTATTACATAGTTAGACATTAACAATGAAACTGAAAAAGGTATTGTGAATGTTAAAATTGCACTGACTAAAATATACTGAGGTTAAAATACAGGGTAACTTTACAAATCGCTATTAATTTCTTTGGCTTTCATTGCAATAACATTGATTTAATTCATTAGATTCCTTTCTAAATCTATATTTCAGTTTTAGAGTTGTCAGTTTCTGTTAATGACAATTTTGCCCATCTGTTCTAACATGAAAATGAGGCTTCATGTAGCACACATGATAGATCTCTGATAGTTTAAGAAGTAAGGCTCTTAAAGGTATTTCATTTGGATTATACCCCCTTTCATGCAATTCACCCTTGAAATTAAGCCTAGTACTAAACTTTTAATTGTATAATCAGAAAAACAAAAATGTCATATCTTGTCATTTAGGCCACTGTCTATTTCATATTTACAGAAAAAATTTCAAAACATTCCCACTCATTCTCTCTTGAATGACAGAGCCATAATTTTGGGTGTCAGCATATCAGAATCAATGGATGTGATTAGAATAAGGATTAGTTTCTTTAATTTGGCCACGCAAACGGTAATATTACTACTGTAAGTCATTTTACTGAGACAGTCTTTGCTGCCAAGCTAGGATACAACACAGGTTTCAGTCCAGGTTTAAAACTTCAGTTCTTTGTACAGGTCAGTCTTCGGAAGGGGTAATTTTTCAAAGCAGTGTGAGAGTCTTAGGCACACAAATCCACTTAGCAAATAACAAGATTACATTCTGTGCACTGCTCCTAAAATTTACCCCTAATATCCTAGCAATAGGAACACAGTTATTGCACATATTGCATATAAGGTGTAATTTAAATGGTTTTTTAGTAAGCAATACACTCCATTGTATAATGCAATGTTATTTTTGGAAAAAATGCTCAGCTAATTGTTCAGCCTAGAAAGATAAACACATCCATTAAAGGCTAGACTACATATTAATGCATGACCTTTGTAACCTTTGATTGTATTTGTAAATCTTCCAGAAAAATTTGTATCCATTAAAACACACATGAAATTAGATTGATTCCTCATCACTAGAAATCACCATATGTATTTACATTTGACTCAAACCCTTCAAATGTAGTATTGCATAGAAACAAAGGAAATTGTTCTTACAATGAACTTCATTATTGTTTTTTGTTTTAGACTTCCCCCCAAATTCTAAATGTAGCTTGTGAAATCAGACTGAAAAAGCTCCTCAAGGACCAGACTTCTAATTTCTAAATACAAACTATGGAAAATTTTAGCATTTCAATTGTAATACTTCTAACAAATTAAAAATCAACAAAAATATTATGCTTCTATGTTACCTGTTCAAGTGTATAAAATGTACAAAAACTTTAATCAAATACTCAGGTTTGCTCAGTTTTAAATTGTGTTAGTTTAATAGTTTCTATTCTGCTGTTTATATTAATGACATATTCCCATCTAAATATACTGCAGTGCTGAAAAGCCATCAAAACATTTCTAAGGTTGAATGGGTGCAGTTGCATTCATGATTTTTTAATAAAATGATCTCTTTCTATTGAACTGCCTCTCTTTTTTAACAGAGATTGAGATTGAATAATATACACACACACACACACACACATACAAATACAAATACAAATACAAATACAAACTGCAGCTTCATTTACTGTCTGAATGTTTGATTTCAGTTCATAGCTACACAGTAGGCTGAGAAATGTGAGTTACTGTACATAAAATATGAGGGAAAAAGAGAGGATAAAAATGAGATGCAATTGATTTTTTTGCATATTGATTACAGATCTTATAATTTGAAGAGATAGATAACTTGCTAATAGTGATTTTCCAAGAACTGATATTTAAAAAAATGATTCCCATCTACTCTGTTTTTTTTTTAAATTATTTCATAGTCCAGTTTAGGTTATCTATTTCTTTAGTCAAGCCTATTTTGAAGGAGTTGGATATTTTTATTATACATAACAAAGACAAATCTTATGGTGGCTAAATCTGGGTCCAGCCAGTTGCATGGATATATACAACATCTTCAGAAGAATTCACCAAATCCAAGTGTTAAAACAATAGAGCTTAGCAAATAATTCTCAGTGACTAATTTAGTTGTCACGTTTCTTCTTTTTCTGAATGGCAAATGTTTATGAAATTCTTCAGTTTATTTGATATTCCAAACTTTTTCTTGAATTTCTTAATGAATTGTTACCTCCATGTGATTAGCCTGGAAACGATTCATTGAAAATATTTGATATTCAAATTATTGCATGATCTGCTTACTAGTGGCATTTCACATGGCATAGTTTCTGTTCTTTGTCTGGATGTAAAGCCAGCATAGTATGAATTTCAAATATTTAAAATTGAGCATATAATTCAGAATTTGTTTTAGGTGTTTACATTTAAAATGTGCTTTTTACAAGTATTCCTGTTAGTAAAGCTCAGCTACTTAGATATTTGGGGAAAGCAAACCCAAAAGGATCCCACACAAGTCAAATTGAGATTTGTTTTCAAATTCAAATATTCATAGAATTTTTTCCCATATCTTTTTTTGATCTACTCTACTGGATAATTTTGTTGAAACCCTCCCATTTAAATCACAGGATATATATCTGTGTTTATTTACATTTGTTGTGTTGTTATTTGTACCTCTCTCAAAGGTAAGATTGTCACTTTTTTTCTGAGACTAGTCAGACAAGGTCTCTGCCCTGGATTTGGACACAACCCAGCACATGTGAGCAAGAACAAAGGAGCAGAACAAAGTGTAGCTGAAAAGGGTAAAGTAAGCACATATTCTGATTTTTCATGTCCTGATTTTTTCATATGATGTCCTAGTGTCCTGGGAACTTCTTTTTTTGTGACATGTGAAATGACCTGTTTTTTTCATTTAACCAATGAATATGTTTCTTTTTTATAACTGCAAAATATTTGTTTAAGACATATTACTATACAAAGTAGAATATGATCTGTGTTGATCAGGAACAATTGACTCACTAGAGTGAGTGTTCAGTGTGGTGAATATTGCTTGGAGTGAAGAGAAAAGTCAAATGAGCATAGATGCTATCAAAGCTGTTCTTTTGCTCAAAGTGAATGTTAATGATACTTGTTCAGTGTTTCATGATAAACTCATTTAGAAATATAAACTGTTAGGAAAAAATCCTTCATTTTAAGACATATACAGATTTCACTGTTGAATCAATAGCTAGCAGTAGCAATTTGAGCATGCATTTTAAAATAAATTGTTCATAAGTGTATCAGATGACTATTTCATCATCCTAAAAAATGTTCCCACAAAACTGTCTTGGTTTTATATTAGAGAGATCTTGATTTAGACCCTATCTGACATTTTTCTATATTTGATATAACTTAAAAATCTACATTCCCCTCATATGCCAAAGCATAATGTACCCCCATGGCTCCCACACAATGTGTATTGAGATGGCACCACTAAGACTCTCTTTGAGGGATCTTCATACTCCTTCCTGGCCCTGCCATTTCATTCGATATACAGAAAATAACAGGGCCCTGCTGATATCATGGGAAGGAGCAACTAGGTCTTTGGATTAGGGATCCGGATCTATCCTCCCCAGTAGGTAAAGGGATTTCCTAACCTAGAATCAAAATGGGTCATTGGGATATAAGGCCCTTTTCTAGCACAGCGTTTAAGATCAGGACTTTAAGGAGCCAACTCTTGTTTTTAAAGTTAAGCATATGCCTGAGTGCTTTGTTGTTGAGGGGTTATGATGTGGGCAGTAGATGAGCAGAAGCCTCGCAAGTCCCAAATGTCTATGGATTTATTAAAAACATAATAAAATTACAGTTATTTAAATATAAAAGCAAAGTCAAACCTTCAGTGAAGCTAAAACATGAGTATTTCCAGCCTTGTGCTATTCAGCATTACAGGATATTTAGATTTTACAAAGGGATCTAGATATACAGCTGCTGATCCTTTTCCTGCGTGATTATCTTAAACGTTGTGTCCACTGTTATCAAAGCAGGCATGAATTTCATCTCCAGTTGGTGAATCAGTTTCTGCTTTATTCACTATAGAATTGTATTTAAAAACATGAATCTTTCATAGCTTCACTTACCACACACAATGTGTGAGAAACGTTAACAGATCCGGAACTTAATTGTTATGTATGTCACAATTTGCAAAGCACATTCATACTACGTGTCTTAGTTCTGTAGGAAAAGAGACTATTGCACTTTTAAAAATTTATTTAATAAAAATAATGGGAGTATATTAAAGTATCCACTTTCATTCTCTGCAGAAAAGAGAGTTAGTCATTCCTAAAAGCTCATTATGAATTGAGGCAAGTTGGCCAAACTAGCTAAGGGTTAGAAGCAGCAATTCCATAAAAATACTGTCTCTTTTTTTTTCTTGCCTATATCCACTGTGCTGCCACAGGACAGCTGGGCCTGTTTTGGCTTTTATACAAAACAATGACATAAGAAAGCCATAACTCCTCATTATGCATGGGGAGTCATTCGCATTATTTTCTGAAAATGTGGATGTTAGTATTCATTGCCAATGTATGTGGGTACTATTGTTTTGTTACACCAATGTTGCAGACTTAAGACAACAGTGCCACAGATTAATTTAGTAATGGCTGCCTTTGCAACAGGAATGGGCAGAAATGTCATTGTTTCACTGAGATTCTGGAAAATACAAAAAAAAAAAATCTGCGGAAATCTTCTCTGTCCTTAGACCTCTTTGACAATTAGAATATGCTGGGGTGTGGTTCACCCGAACTAATCATACTCTAGAGTGCTAAAATGTACATGGTGCAGCAGAGTGCCTCTCATCTCCTGGGGTGTGATTATTTAATGATAATGATGCCCCCTGCAGAGGCACCTTATTGCTCTTTTGCAAAAACAATCTTTATTGAGGGGAATTAATTGCATTGTTGTTGATAGCAAGAAATAAGTTAATATTTTGAAATGATCTCTCCGGTTTGCACAGCTCAAAAGGATGCTCTCACAATTATGTCAAATAAACAACCTACTTTGAAAGTTGCCTCATCTTTTAGGTCTGGATTCTGAAGATGCACTGTCTGTATATATTCTGCTTAAGAGATGATTTGGTTGAAGTCTTGAAAATGTACCAAGAGTTGATTTCCCAGTTCCACAGATACCTTGTATTTCTTCCTAAAAACTGATTTTTTCAGAGTCAGAGTTTAAATAAACAAAACTTACTGTGTTGTCTATCTAGCAACGAACCAGCAAATGTGCTGTTATGCTGGGTCCCCACAGTACATTTACAGTTTACATAGCATCTGGGAGAGCAACTTTTATGATAGGGATTTTAATTAGTAGCATGTATAAAAAAACAAAATTAATATGGGTAAAATTTGCTGCTACACTGACTTCCATAAAAGGTAACTGTCTTAGTGTCATGGTCATAGCCTAGAGTCTTTGGTTTAAATAGCCATACATACTATTGCACTGATTGTGCATATATGCTGTAAGATACCATTTACTGCTCATGTTTTAGTTAGAGTATAAGTAGCAATGCTTACATTACATACATAGATTTTACCACCTTATTTATTCCCTGTATAATTAGCTAACTTATTTGTCTGAGTGTTAATGTTTGTTACAATAAAAAACCAGAACCAAACTACTCTATGGAAGTCATTGCATCATTTTTATCACCTGATTCCCTTTTTTTTACACTAATGATTCTGTACATCAGTGTCAAAGTAATAATGCAGCTATATAGTCATTATAAAGTGGTGATTCACTGCAGCAGGATAGGTTATTTGCTGCTTATACAATATTGAGACAAATAAAGAAATCAGAAGTACGTGGGGATATGTCAGTATATGTGTTAACAAACCTCAGTATGGATAAAAGTGCATAAAGCTACCTTAATTCTGGCATTTCCCCAGGAACTACACCATGCTCTCTAGCAATTCAAGAGCAAAGACTTCCCCAATGTGTAAGAGCCAAACACTGGGCTTAACTCACAGCAGAGCATTGCACTGACTCAGTCAACCATGTGGATGTTCCTCAGTTTGTTGTTTCTGAAGCTGTTTCAGTTACATCCACTGCTGGTAACTCAACCCTTGTGCAGACATTCCAAGTTCTGTATTTGGTAACTGGAAATGCTTGCTTGGTCATGCCAGCTTCCTGCATTTGTCCAGGTTTTTCCTTCCTTTTGGACTTGCACACTCTCTCCTACATATTTGGCTAAGTATGCCATTGCCTTTTCCCATTGATGGATGTTAACTCTCATTATTTTGCTCAGGAAGGAGTACGTGCTCCAAAGCTGAAACTGCTAAACATGGGGGTTTTGTGTGACTCATCAGTGTCTCAAGAGGAGTGGAATGTATTTTAAGTTCCCTTGATGCCCTATGCACTAGTCTAGTCTTTACCAATTTGGAATTTCAATTCTATTGGTCTCCATGTTATATGGAAAGCATAGGACCCATCCCCATAATCATTATTTCTAGTGTGTGATTTTAAAAAAATTCTGATTATGCTTTTTAATGGCTGACATTAGCTAAGAATTCTTAGTTTAAAAAAAAATTCCAGATGAGCTGCTCATCAAACCTATCACAATGCCTGGATTCTGCCCACCTGCCCCTGTGTTGTTCAATGATTACAATATTAACCATTCAGGAGTACTACCAGGCAAATTCTAGTTCAGAGTGAAAGAACTTTTGTAGTTTCAGCTAATTGCAAACCACCGATACAGTTAAAATAGGGGCAAAACCAAGTCCTACCTAAGATAAAGAGGCTTCTTTAGGTCAAAGATGGCACTGGGGACAAAGATGTGTCCCATCCCCTTCTAGTATTGGTCTACATGGATGATAGCCTACTACTGCTATCAGTTATTCCATTCGCCCAAGTGACAGACGTCTGTGATGGATCTGAAGATTCCAACCCTGCTGATAACTCTTATGGGTATCAATATGATAACACATGATGGAAATTGTTTTTTCAGTTTGCCTTTTTAAAAGACTATATGAAATTTACACACAAAAAGAAAATGATTAAGGTTCAAAGTCCAAAGGCACTCAAAAATTAGGAAATGCCAGAATTAAGGTAGCTTTTGCATTAATGAGCTTTTGCATTAATTAGTAACACAGGAAAAAAAACAGTGAAATATGGGGTTAAAGGTGAATATGTAGCAACAGAAGCCTGTTTTGTTCACCATCACATCAGGCAAATGACCACAGCATTTATATCTCTACTCTGATAAGGTCTGTGATGCACGTTCCTGAGCTCAGCACTTTAACTAAAAGATGGTATTTATTGGAACTGTCTCCAGATATTCCCCTGGCAAAAGTTATGCACCTGATCCAATTTATGTCATTGAATGGATTATAAGTGTACAGTGGTATATTTTTTTGAAGTGCTAATGCTGTGATTTGGGCAGCTTGGTGTCTACTATTGCTATCATTATATTCTATAAACTAGTAGGGGAAAATCTTTTAAGAATGAGTGTGCATGCACACAAACCCAAACCCAATAAGGTTCAATAACAAACACAATAAGGTTCTTAATCATTTTCCGTGCCACCATTTTTTCTAAATGATGCCTATGCTAGGGAGATAGTGCCTCTTGTTATCTGTACCCACCTGTTGTTTCTTGTCTTTGACTTAGATTGTAAGCTCTTTGGGGCAGCTGCCATCTTTGTGTTCTGTGTTTATACAGCACAGAGGTCCTGGTTCATGACTGGGCTCTATGTGCTACAGCAATACAAAGAATAAATAATAATCAAAAACAAGCCCCAAAATAATCGGCAGCGTGGGTGAGCATTGAAGGGAGCTCTGTCTAGTGTTCCTCTTCTTTTGGTCATGGTGAATCAGAGCTTCAAGAGCTCCGGGGATAAATGTACAGAGATTCTCAGTGATAGGAAGGACCATCCTGGGGAAAAGAGAAATCCCCTAAATGACGTGCTGTAAATGTGGGAGTTTGTTTAATGCGTGGCATATAATATGTGAATAACGTAGCTGAAGTCGACGTATTTAGACCTACTCACTGTGGTGTCTTCACTGTGGTGAGTCAACTGCTGCCGCTCCCCTGTCGACTCTGCCTGTGCCTCTCATGGCGGTGGAGTACAGGAGTTGATGCAAGAGTGCTTGGGTGTCGATTTATCATGTCTAGACTAGACACGATAAATCAACCCCTGCTGGATCGATCGCCGATCCGGCAGGTAGTGTAGACATACCCTTAGAGAATAATAGGAAGGAAATCCTGATAATGAGGCCCCAATGTAAATTTAACGTTCCGTGTAACAGTCAGCTTTGCAGGTCATAATGTTAGGGGAAAGGCTGTTGGGTCAGGGAGGGGAGTGTGTGGCATTGGTTGCAGAGTGGAGATTTAAAAAAATTAAATTGACCTGTTTTTTAAAAATCTTCTTCCCTTTCATGCTAATGCAGTTTGGCCAATCTTCCCTAGTCTTAATGCGCCCCCTGTACACAAACCACCACTGGCCAAAGCCCCAATGTAGGAACAGTGCAGGGCCAGCAGCTACCTCTTAAACCTAGGTCTGACACTCTACAGCCTGTGTGAAGGGTTCCAGTCCCAGCAAGCTTCATTTACTTTGTGAAGAGGGACCCAGATTTGGCCCAGAATGTAATACATAAAGTAGGTCCCAATCCTGCAGTCTGACCCATGCAGGTGGACACTCAGGCTTGGACACAGGGATTTGTCAGCACAGATTAGGGTGTCAGACTGGGCCTTGGATTTTACGGTCTATAAGGTAAGGTTCCATGCCTTCCTGTGTGTTTACGCAGCACCTAGCACAGTGCAGTGCTATTCCTGGTTAGAGGGGTGGGAGCTAATGTAATAATACAAATAAATAATAATTTTCCAACAAAGAAGCCACTCCCTTATTGTGAACAACATCGGAAGAGGCTGGTCCTATGGCTAAGTGCAGGGAAATGCCTCAGAGTAGTCTGTTCACGTTGAGCCCACCTCCTGCTGTGGTCTTATCAGATCTCAGAAGCTAAACAGGATCATGCTGAGTCAGTATTTGGATTTTCACAAGCCAAGATAAGGAAAATACCTAAAAGACAAAGGGCTGTGGGAGAATGTTCAAAGACAGCTGAGAGACTCTGGTGCCCAAGTCCCACTGACTTTCAATGAGATTTAGGCTTCTAAAATGTTATTTTGAAAATGAAACTTAGGCTCCTAAGTCACATAAGTGGCAACCTTTGAACATGGAGATGGTGCAAAGGGGTGGGAAATCCAGCAGATTCACATGTCTGGGGGATCCCCATGTCTTCTGAAATCCCTGGATGGTTTAGAGTCAATGTAGATTTCCTCCCACACAGGATATGTCTACACTGTAGTGTGTACCCTGTCCTGGCTTGTGTGCATACTCCTTATTTCTGTCAGTTTCAGTCAGGATCCGGCACCATTGGATGAGCAGCTACTGGTTGAGGCTGAACTGTTTGTCTGGAAGGGTAGGCGATCTGTGAGATGATGGGCAACATTTTAGCTGTATCTTCTGAACCATGGAAAGTGGCAGGACTCAGGAGAGTTCATTCATGGCAGACTGGAGACACTAGCCTATCTGTAGATCAGTGATTTGGTGGAGGACAACCAGCACAGCAGGGATCACATCATTGTGCAGACTTGGGATGACCAGCAGTGGCTCCAGAATCTCTGCATAAAGAAGCAGAGTTTCATGGAACTGTGTGAGGAGCTTGTCTAATGCCAACAGACCCCAGTCGTCGGCAGATGTGATCAAACCTGGGACCTCTGGAGCGTAGTGCATGAGCTAACTGGCTGTTAGCTAAGGCTGTAGAGCAGACTCATTACTCTTTCTCTCTCTCAGTGCCACTAAATGGGACATGCCTCTGAAAGCTGGGCACTCCAAACAGCTGCAGGTCAGTGGCTAAGCAGTTTGGTGACGGCAAATCAACTGTCAGTGTTATGGTGGAGGTTCGTGTGGCAATTAATACTATGGCTTACCCGCAGTTGGCAGGAATAATTAAGGTACTTGAAATCATATCTGTCTTTTAGAGAATGGGCTTCCCAAACTGCACTGGGGCCAGCAATGGCTCTCATGCCCATAGATGGTCAACCACAAAGGGTACTACTCCATTGCTCTGTAAGCCCTGGTCAGTCACAATGGCAGGTACATGAACATCAGTGTGGATTAAGGTGCATGATGCCAGGGTGCTGAAGAGATCTGGGGGAAGAGGGAGAAAGGGAGGGGCAGGGAAATGTTATGGCTTTCACCCTCAACTGAAGCTAAACCCATCTCATTGCATCTACTATCTTCCATACAAAATACTTTATTGGTCACAACCCAGAAATCTCTTCCACTTATGTGATGATTTCCCCCAGGATGATGATGATGATAAAGATGGCACGTGCCACTTAACTCCTTCCTGGTCCTGTGCCTTTCCCTCTCCAGGCTATTCCCCAGGCCTGTTCCCAAATAGCTTCTTGGGAAATGGACCCAAGAAGCACCAGAGCTGCCTATCTGTCCATGTGGGCTGATCCTGAGCTTCCAGCACTGTGGTCCCTTCCTGGACCTGCACTCCCACTATGGTCTCCTCCGGTGCCTCCACATCTCCTCTTCTTAAGGTCTAAGGATTAAAACCATCCCTGCTCAGAAGGATTTCACGCAAGCCTGTTGGCTCTGTGCTTGTGGCAGTGGTGAACACCTGATCAAAGTCCTCATAATAGGGGCTGGGGGGGGAGGAGAGGTTGATGGACCTGCTGTGCCATCCTTCGCCTTGCAATATAGGGTCTTTAGACATTTGATATGCTCCTTGCACTGCTCATGAGTCCAGTTGTTCCTTCCCACCTCTGCCAGTCTCTGGGAGAGAATCTCATACAAATGTAGATTTTGGGTGCTTCTCCCAAAATTATGCCCCTTGCTATACTCTCACCAGAGGTTAATCAGAACTGGAAAATTCTTTATATTCTTAATCCT